>NC_080184.1:9091355-9181172 GCF_950295315.1 Erinaceus europaeus | reverse complement strand
AGTGTGGACACCATAGATAAGAAGCTAGCTCTGTTACATGTGTGACCAGGAAAGGCACCAAGCCTGCTTCTCCCCTATTAAGAAAAATGCCAGGCCTGCTATCAGGACCAATATGCCTAAGTGGTGGTCCTCTCATGACCCTCCCTCTGGAAACCCCAGACCACTCCTTGGAATTTCTCCATCAAAAATTAGTTAATTACTCCTGACATTCCCTTCTGTAATCAATGCTTACTGCAACCCCCATCCAGATTTAGGGCGTAAATCATCAGCAGGACCTCATACTTGAGAACCTGATGCCTTATTCACTGTGCCACCTCCCAGACCACAGTGACTTCTTCATAATGTTGTGAGAGCTAAAATAAGTTGAGGCTGGGCAGTGGAGCCCTTGGTATAGCACACACATTTATCATACACAAGGACCAAGCTCCAAATCCCTGATCCCTTCCTGCAGGATGGATACTTTATGAACAGTGAAATAATACTACTCTGGATACCTCTTATTTTATTTTATTTTATTTATTTAAGAAAGGAGACATTAACAAAACTGTAGGATAAGAGGGGTACAGCTCCACACATTTCCCACCACCTGATCTCCATATCCCATCCCCTCCCCTGATAGCATAGCTTTCCCATTCTCTATCCCTCTGGGAGTATGGACCCAGGGTCATTGTAGGTTGCAGAAGGTGGAAGGTCTGGCTTCTGTAATTGCTTCCCTGCTGAACATTGGCATTGACTGGTCAATCTATACTCCTAGTCTGCCTCTCTCTTTCCCTGGTAGGGTGAGTCTCTGGGGAAGTGGAGCTCCAGGACACATTGGTGGGGTCTTCAGTCCAGGGGAGTCTGGTCGGCATCATGCTGGCATCCGGAACCTGGTGGCTGAAAAGAGAGTTAACATACAAAGCCAAACAAATTGTAGAACAATCATGGACCTAAAGGCTGGAATAGTGCAGATGAAGTGTTTGGGGAGGGTACTCCCTGCAGACTCGTGTGTACTTCTGCTTTCAGGTATATATTTTTCCCTGGTTTATGGGCACATGTGAACATACGCTCTATCTCAGGGGACCTGGACTATATCTAGGTTTGGGGACTTTATTGGGGAGTGGACCACCTGGAATGGAATCAGAGAATACTATGAAAGGAAAGGTCTCACCCAAGTGATGAAGCTGAAGGGTTGTCATTCCACACCTGAAATCTCTGGACACAGTCTGAAGTGAAGCATGCTGGGGTGGCACTCATTGCGTTGATTAAGTTGTGATCCGCAGATACAATATTATTTGATTTGAATTGAGAGAAGCATGCAAGAAGGTGGGCCCCACCCTAAGGTTCCAGGACTGGGGGAAATATAGGCTCTATAGTGGAAATGCGAGGTTCCTGCTGTCTTAGGGTTCAAGAAGACAATGGATAGTTATTGTTATCATCACATTATTTGGTAATTGGGTTAACTTTGAAAAGTCCCTTTGTTAGGGTTTGCTGTATAATACCCAGCATCTTGTATATAGCTGTGCTTCTGTTCTCCCTGGTCTAGGCTTTTTTTTTTTTTTTTTAAGATTTTATTTATTTATTTATGAGAAAGGTAGGGGAGAGAGAGAAAGAACCAGACATCATTCTGGTACATGTGCTGCCAGGGACCGAACTCAGGACCTCATGCTTGAGAGTCTAGTGCCTTAGCCACTGCGCCACCTCCTGGACCACTGGTCTAGACTTTTGAGAGAGTCAACATATCAAAGACTCAGCCTATGTATTAAAAAGACTGTGTTTTAAAAAGTTCTAGACATATGATCAGATTTTCCCCTCTCATATTAATTAAATAGTGGTTTATATGACTACACTTTAATAGGAGTATACATAAACACCATTCCCACCACCAAAAGACTGTGTCCCATCCCACCCACACACACACCCACCCCCACGCCTGCTGCCCTGGGAAGCCGAATGTCCACCCTCCCCCTCATGACAGGGTTTTTACTTTGGTGCCCTATGGATACCTCTTTTTCTCTTTTCCTCTCTATCTCCCATTTTTCTCTCAATTTCTCTGACTCTATCCTAAACAGAAACAAGGAAGAAAAATAAAAGAAAATAAAATATCCACTCCTATTAGCTGATAACCTCATAAATCAATATTTAATCGATATGAAAGGCGGAAAATGGATCAAATGTCTCAAAATCTTTGATGCATAGGCCATGGCGTAAAAAGAAAACTTCTGGTCAACCTTGCAGAGCAAAGATGGAAACTTGGCTGATGGAGGTGAATGAGAAGGTCGTCATATTCCCAAGTAAATGAGAATGAGTAAAATGGGTAACTCAAATGAAAGGTTCAAAGGCCAAGGAGGAAGCCAGACCTTAAAAATGAAGTATGGGAAATTCTTTTTTTGCTAGATTATTTTTTGTCATTGCCAGGGTTTCACTGCTCCAGATGGGTTGCATTGGATCGACCTTCTCGTGGTGCATCCCGTGAGTACGCATTCATTGGGAAAACTGACGATCCTTCCTAGCCGACTGAATCCACATGGATCCCAGTCACTTTCAAAGCCAGCAACAAGCAGCTCCTGACAGCTTTGCTGTTGACTGGCTACGGAAGAAGGGCAAACGCTAGAAGAAGAAGAAACTGCTCCAGACTAAAATTCTCAGATACTGGGGCCGGGTGGTAGTGCAGTGGGTTAAGTGCACATGGCACGAAGCATAAGGACTGGCATAAGGATCCCAGTTCAAGCCCCCAGCTCTCCACCTACAGGGAGGTCACTTCACGGATGGTGAAGCAGGTCTTCAGGTGTCTGTCTTTCTCTCCTCCCTCTGTTTCCCCTCCTCTCTCCATTTCTCTCTGTCCTATCCAACAACAGTGGCAGCAATGACAATAACAATTCTGACAGGAGTGAAGTGGTATCTCATTGTTGTCTTTATTTGCATTTCTCTGACAATCAATGACTTGGAGCATTTTTTCATGTGTTTCTAGGCCTTTTGGATCTCTTCTGTGGTGAATATTCTGTCCATGTCCTCTTTGTGCTTTTGGATGAGGTCAAATGTTTTCTTGTTGTTGAGTTTGGCAAGCTCTTTATATATATATTTTAAAGATGTTCTTTTTAAAAAATCTTTATTTATTGGATAGACACAGAAATTGATAGGGAAGGGGGTTATAGAGAGGGAGAGCTATAGAGAGACACCTGCAGTCGTGCTTCACCACTTGTGAAACATTCCCTCTGCAGGTGGGGGCTGGGGACTGAAATCTGGCCCCTGGCACACTGTAACATGTGTGCCAAACCAGGTGTGCCACCATCCAGCCCCCCTTTTTTTAAACTTTTTTAAAAAATTATATTTATTTATTTATTTTCCCTTTTGTTGTCATTATTGTTGTAGTTACTACTGTTGTTATTGATGTCATTGTTGTTAGGACAGAGAGAAATGGAGAGAGGAGGGGAAGACAGAGGGGGAGAGAAAGATACACATGTAGATCTGTTTCACCACTTGTGAAACGACTCTCCTGCAGGTGGGGAGCTGGGGACTGGAACCGGGATCCTTAAGCCGGTCCTTGCACTTCGGGCCACACCACATGTGTTCAACCTGCTACACTATCGCCTGACTCCCCGCCTGGCCCCTCATTATATATTTTGGTTATTACAATCTTGTCTGATATATAATGTCTTTAAAATTTATGTGGAAAAGAATTCTGCCAATATTTTCCTCTAAGTATCTGATAGTTTCTGGTCTAACATCCAAGTCCTTGGTCCACTTAGAATTTGTTTGGTGAAATATAGGGGTACAATTTCATTCTTCTGCTTGTTTTGTGTTTGCATGTTTCAACCCATTTTTTCCAACATCATTTGTTGAAGAGACTGCTTTCCCATTTAATAGTCTCTGCTTCCCATTTAATACACTCTGCTTTCCCATTTAAAAAGGGCACCTTTGTCAAAGATTAGATGTCCATAGGTGTGTGGGCTTACTTCTGGGCTCTCAATTCTATTCCACTGGTCAGTGTGTCTATTCATGTTCCAGTAACAAGCAGTTTTGATTACAAATATAATACAATTTATAATACAATTTGAGGTCTGGGAGTGTGATGCCTCCAGTTTTGTTCTTTTTTCTCAAGATTGCTTTGGCAATTCTAGGTCTTTTCTGGTTCCAGATAAACATTTGTAGCATTTGTTCTATTCTGCTAAAAAGTGTGGTTGGGATCTTGATGGGTATAGCATTAAATTTGTATATGGCTCTGGGTAGTATATTATTTTTTTTCTTTTTAAAATTTTTTTTATCTTTTTAAATATTTATTTATTTCCTTTTGTTGCCCTTGTTTTTTATTGTTGTAGTTATTATTGTTGTTGTTCTTGATGTCATTGTTGTTGGATAGGACAGAGAGAAATGGAGAGAGGAAGGGAGACATAGAGGGGAGAGAAAGATAGACACCTGCAGACCTGTTTCACTGCAGATTCACAGATTTCAGTCCCCAGCCCCCACCTGCAGAGGGAATGTTTCACAAGTGGTGAAGCACGACTGCAGGTGTCTCTCTATAGCTCTCCCTCTCTATAACCCCCTTCCCTATCAATTTCTGTGTCTATCCAATAAATAAAGATTTTTTAAAAAGAACATCTTTAAAATATATATATAAAGAGCTTGCCAAACTCAACAACAAGAAAACATTTGACCTCATCCAAAAGCACAAAGAGGACATGGACAGAATATTCACCACAGAAGAGATCCAAAAGGCCTAGAAACACATGAAAAAATGCTCCAAGTCATTGATTGTCAGAGAAATGCAAATAAAGACAACAACAGGTGGGGAGCCAGGGGCTCAAACTGGGGTCCTTATGCCTGTCCATGGTAATAATTGATTCTTTCAACTGTTGCTTGTCTGAGAAGGTTTTTATGCCTCCATCTAGTCTGAATGACAGTCTAGCAGGATACAGTATTCTTGGTTGAAAGCCTTTTTCATTGAGCACTCAATAGATATCTTGCCATTCTCTTCTGGCCTGTCATGTTTGTGTGGAGAAGTCTGCTGCTAATCTTATGGGTTTTCCTCTGTAGGTGACTCTTTATTTTCCTCTTGCAGCCTTCAGGATCCTTTCTTTATCCCTATTCCTTTCCATTTTAAATATGATGTGTCTTGGTGTCTTTAAGTCTGGGTTAATTCTGTTTGGTACCCTCTGGGCTTCTTGAACCTTTATGTCTTTTTTTTTTTTTAGTTTCTTTTTTTTTTATAATAAATCACTTTTTTTATTGGGGAATTTATGTTTTACATTTAACAGTAGGTACAATAGTTTGTACATGCATAACATTCCCCAGTTTCCCATATAGCAATACAACCTTTATGTCTTTGATGTTGTCTAGATTAGAGAAGTTCTCGGCTATTTTGTCCTGAAGAATGCTTTCTTCCCCTCCCTCTCTTTCTTCCTCTGGTAAGCCAATAATGCATATATTGTTTATCTTGAAGTCATCCCATAGGTCTCTGTTATTGTTTTCAGAATCTTTTAATCTTTTCTTGAGATCGATTACTTTTCTTTCTCCTCCTATCTTTCTCATCAATCAATAAAGTCTTTTAAAAAGAGAAAGAAAGAAAGAAAGAAAGAAAGAAAGAAAGAAAGAAAGAAAGAAAAAAGGACGGACAGTAGTGCAGTAGACTAAGCGCCAGTGGCGCAAAGCACAAGAACCAGCATAAGGTTCCTGGTTCGAGCCCCCGGCTCCCCACCTACAGGGGAGTCTCTTAACAAGCAGTGAAGCAGGTCTGCAGGTGTCTATCTTTCTCTCCCCCTCTCTGTCTTCCCCTCCTCTCTCCATTTCTCTCTGTCCTATCCAACAATGACAACAACAAAAATAACTACAACAATAAAACAAGGTCAACAAAAGGGAATAAATAAATATATTTTTTAATTTCATGTCAGTATATGCAGCTAGTAGAAAGACCTTATAAGACAACATAAAGTTCATAATGAAATAGTGTCTTCTTAGACTTAGATATCCTCTTCACCTACTTCCTATTATACTTCCCTCAGTCACTCCAAAGCTAACATTATCAAAGTAAGAATTGGAAAAGTTGAATAAGAGCAAGAGACTGGCATATTCTAACGATGACTCTTTAGTCACTACCAGGCCACCCCATTAGCTGGTGCCCTAGTTGGGGAATCCTGAGATTCCCAAACAGACAGAATGAGCCTAGACCTTGAATAGATCCTTCTCTACATTGTTACTGGTCATCTCTATGAAGAACAACACAATAAACCCCTTTGTGGGCTCCCATAGGAGCTCCTTTGAGGGCAATGTGGATCAACAATGGTAGAGAATGTTCCATTCTTCATAGGGAGACTGGACAACATATTCTATGTTCCACCTGAGGAAGATAGGTTCTGATATTGGGGCAGCTTTAGAACGTTCCTACTCATGACCACAGAATGTGACGGATGCATAGGTCACATAGGCTCCTAAGCTGAATATGGACCCCAGATCACATCAAGTCAATGGGGGTTACAATCAACAATATTTATCCACCTTTCCTATTTGGGAGCTACTTTCTTCCCTGATCCAGCTTTCTGCTCCTTTTTCCAGCCGTCCTGTTTCCGACATTGTCTCCCTAGACAGTAACGTGGATCCACTTGCAGAACAGATTTCAGGCTCAGAAAAAAAAATAGTATAGTCATGGGCTCTTTGGAATATAACTAAAATAGGACTACTAACTATCTACAAAACAGAGACCCCCACCCCAATTCTTCATATGAACTACTCCAGCCTTTAGGTTCATTATTAGTCAACAGTTTGTTCGGCTTTCTATGTTAACTCTTTTTTCAACCACCAGGTTCCAGAGGCTAACATGATGCCAACCAGACTTCCCTGTACAGACAATTCCACCAATATGTCTTAGAGCTCTGCTTTTCCAGAGCCCTGCCCCACTAGGGAAAGAGAAAGACAGGCTGGGAGAATGGATTGACCTGTCAATGCCCATGTTGAGCAGGGAAGCAATTACAGAAGCCAGACCTTCAACCTTCTGCATCCCACAATGACCTTGGGTCCATACTCCCAGAGGGATAAAGAATAGGAAAGCTATCAAAGGAGGGCATGGGATGCAGAGTTCTGGTGGTGGAAATTGTGTGGAGTTGTACCCCTCTTATCCTATGGTTTTGTCAGTGTTTCTTTTTTATAAATAAAATTTTTAATTTATTAATTTATTTTTACCAGAGCACTGCTCAGCTCTGGCTTATGGCAGTGTGGGGGATTGAACCTAGGACTTGAGAGCCTCAAGTCTCTTTGTATACCCATTATGCTATACCCCCACCCAAATAAAAATTTTTAAAAATATATTTCATGTCATGGAAACAATGACAGATGGGAAAGAAACACAGTAGCATAAAATGTTTGATAAAGGAGGAACTAGGTGGTAGCACAGCAGGTTAAGCGCACATGGTGCAATGCACAAGGACCCGCACAAGGATCTCGATACCAACCCACGGCTCCCCACCTGCAAGGAGATTGCTTCACGAGAAGTGAAGCAGGCCTGCAGGTGTCTTTCTCTCCCCGTCTCTGTCTTCCCCTCCGCACTCGATTTCTCCAGTAAAAACAACAGGTAAACAAAAAGGACAAGGGAGTCAGGCGGTAGCACAGCAGGTTAAGCGTACATGGCACAAAGCGCAAGAACCGGTAAGGATCCCGGTTCCAGCCTCCAGCTCCCCACCTGCAGGGGAGTCGCGTCACAGGTGGTGAAGCAGGTCTGCAGGTGTCTGTCTTTCTCTCCCCCTCTCTCTTCCCCTCCTCTCTCCATTTCTCTCTGTCCTATCCAACAACAATGACAACAATAATAACTACAACAATAAAACAACAAGGGCAACAAAAAGGAAAATAAATAAATATAAAAAATTTTTTAAACCTATTTTTTTAAAAAAAAGGACAAAAGGGAAAAAAATAGCCTCCAGGAGCAGTGGATTCATAGTACAGGCACTGAGTATCAGTGATAACCTTGGAGGCCAAAATATATATACATGATAAGGAAAATGGTTCTTTTTTTGACACCACATTGCCATTTTATTAATATTAAAATAATATAAAAATATACTATAGCATATATTATTATATTATGATATTATATAATATAATTATATATAATATTTAATATAAAATAATAACTTGTATATAGGATAAGCCTTGCCAAGTCAAGTGTTTTATCCTGTAATGGTATATAAATATCTGTATGTGTCAAAGTTCCCTTGTTGAAAACATAAATGGATATATAAGTATGAAGATCTAGGGCTGGATCATCAAAAATCCAGCTCAATATGAATAGACCTAAAAACAAGTGTGTCCACTTGCAGTATATAGCCTTCTAAGGGATGTAGCCTTCTGTCTTGGGGTGTTTTTTTCCCTGTAACTATAGTCTTCTGGTTTTTCAGTCATTACAATTTTTAATATTTTGTTTATTTACTTATTTATTGATTGATTATAAAGAATTTATTTAGTCATGAGAGAGATAGGAGGAGAAAAAGAACCAGACATCACTCTGGTACATGCTGCCTGGGATAGAACTCAGGACCTTATGGTTGAGATTCCAATGCTTTATCCACTGTGCCACCTCCCGGACCACTATTTATTTATTAATGAGAAAGATAGGAGGAGAGAGAAAGAACCAGACATCACTCTGGCACATGTGCTGCCAGGGATCGAACTCAGGACCTCATGCTTGAGAGTCCAAAGCTTTATCACTGTGCCACCTCCCGGACCACTTTTACAATTTTTTTACTAAGTGAGTGATGTGAATTCATGCTACTAGCACATATGTGCAAGTGCCTATGGTGGTACATCATGAGTGACTCCAATATAGATAGCATCAGATAAAATAATATAATGGATTAATTTTTTTATTATTATTATTGGGGAAATAATGTTTTACATTCAACAGTAAGTACAATGGTTTGTACATGCATAACATTCCCCAGTTTCCCATATAACAATACAACCCCCACTAGGTCCTCTGAATCCTTCTTGGACCTGTATTCTTCCCACCCACCCACCCCAGAGTCATTTTACTTTGGTGCGATATGCCAATTCCATTTCAGGTTCTACCTCTGTTTTATTTTCTGATCTTTTTTTTCAACTTCTGCCTGAGGGTGAGATCATCCCATATTCATCTTTCTTTTTCTGATTTATTTCACTCAACATGATTTTTTCAAGGTCCATCCAAAATCAGCTGAAAACAGTGAAGTAACCATTGTTTACAGCTGAGTAGTATTCCATTGTGTATATATACCACAACTTGCTCAGCCACTCATCTGTTGTTGGACACCTGGGTTGCTTCCAGGTTTTGGCTATTACAAATTGTGCTACCAAGAACGTATGTGTACACAGATCTTTTTGGATGGATGTTTTGGGTTCCTTAGGATATATCCCCAGGAGAGGAATTGCAGGGTCATAGGGTAGGTCCATTTCTAGCCTTCTTAGAGTTCTCCAGTTCTCTTCTTAGAGTACACAGAGGCTGGACCAATTGACATTCCCACCAGCAGTGCAGGAGGGTTCCTTTGACCCCACACCCTCTCCAGCATTTGCTGCTCTTACCTTTTCTGATGTATGACATTGTCACAGGAGTGTTGTTGTCTTGATTTGCATTTCTCTGACAATCAGAGACTTGGAGCATTTTTTTATGTGTTTCTTCGCCTTTTGGATCTCTTCTGTGGTGAATATTCTGTCCATGTCCTCCCCCCATTTTTTCCCTTGCCTGGAGGCCATTTTCCCCCTTTTTGTTGCCCTTATTGTAGCCTCGTTGTGGTTATTATTATTGCCATTGTTGATGTTGTTCGTTGCTGGATAGGACAGAGAGAAATGGAGAGAGGAGGGGAAGACAGAGAAGGGGAGAGAAAGATAGACACCTGCAGACCTGCTTCACCGCCTGTGAATCCACTCCCCTGCAGGTGGGGAGCCGGGGGTCCCCCATTTTTAATGGGGTTATTTGTTGTCTTGTTGTTGAGTTTGGCAAGCTCTTTATATATATGTTGGTTATTAAATTCTTGTCTGATGTATGGCATGTAAAGATCTTCTCCCATTCTGTGAAGGGGTCTCTTGGTTTGGGTAGAGGATTCTCTTTTGCTATACAGAAGCTTTTTAATTTGATGTAGTCCCATAGGTTTATACTTGCCTTAGTCTTCTTTGTAATTGGATTCGTTTCATTGAAGATGTCTTTAAAATTTATGCAGAAAAGAGTTTTGCCAATATTTTCTTCTAAATATCTGATATTGGTCTAACATCCAAGTCCTTGATCCACTTGGAATTTACTTTTGTATTTGGTGAAATACAGTGGTTTAGTTTCATTCTTCTGCATGTTTCAACCCATTGTTTCCAACACCATTTGTTGAAGAGACTCTGCTTTCCCCATTTTATAGTCTGAGCCCCTTTGTCAAAGATTAGATGTCCATAAATGTGGGGGCTAATGGATTAATTTTGATGCAGACACACACATTTTATTTTTTAATTATTTTAATTTTATTTATTTTTTATTTTTTTGAGAGAGATGCAGAGAGAGACACACAGAGAAATACCAGAGCACTGCTCAGCTCTGGTTTATGGTGGTACAGGGGATCGAACCTGGGATTTAGGAGCCTCAGGCATTAGAGTCTGTTTGCATAAGTATTATGCTGTCTCCCCTACCCCACACACACTTTCTTTTTTTTTTTTTAAAGATTTTATTTATTTATTAATGACAAAGATAGGAGGAGAGAGAAAGAACCAGACGTCACTCTGGCATATGTGCTGCCGGGGATCGAACTCAGGACCTCATGCTTAAGAGACCAAAGTTTTATTACTGCTCCACCTCCCGGACCACCCACACACACTTTCTTCATTTTTTTCAATCTTTATTTGTTGGATAGAGACAGTCAGAAATTGAGAGGGACGGGGGTGTTAGAGAAGGAGAGAGACAGAGAGAGACACCTGCAGCACTGCTTCACCACTTTACCCCTGCAGGTGGGGACCAGGGGCTCAAAAAAAACCTGGGTCTTTGTGCACTGTAACATGTGCACTCAACAAGGTGCACCACCACCTGGCCCCCGGACACACATTTTCTAACCCTGAAGACCCTCAGAGTTCTGGTGTGCCTCAAAACTCCCCAGCTCATTGCACAGACATACATGAGATTACAGAATCACTTTCCTCAGGGTGTAATGGTCCCCGGAGCCTTGTTGGACACTGAAACAGATGAGCTCATATGTGGCAAGAGAGGAGAATCCAAACATGTTTTTCTAAAGTGTTTTTAACCAGGCTGAACATGGACAGGGGCAGGTGTAGAGCCCCAGGGCAGAGGGGATTCCCTAGAGTTTCTTAGTGGGATAATGCTGAGGCTATAAAAAGGTGGATAATTGAAAGTTCCTTTATCATAGTCACAGTGGCTGAAGTCTCTGCATTATGACTCTCATACAAATACCTCCATTCTACACAGAGCTGCTATTAGCCATGTATTTGTCCTGGACATCAGTCTGGCTCATATTCTACTGGTTCCACTGGCTGAAGGCAGAACAATAGTGCCTTAAACCTATACCACACACAGGGAGAACTACCTCTTCTTAAATATTAAGCAGCAGGTCCCTCAACTCCCTCTATCTCTGTGGCTCACCACAGATACAGACACTTGTACCTCCAGAGACAAACTCTGCCATGTCTTCCTCTCTGAGTTACCTGTTTCTTTTCCTTCAAACTGTATCTGTCCTATGCAATGTGGATATTTCTCAATGCCCTCTATTCATGAAGCCCAGTGTCTCCAGTGATGGGGACTTGCAACTAGATGGATTTATCCCTCTCTACTACTTGCAATTAGAAACAGATATGCAGAGATTTTCTTTTCTGCACAAGCCAGTACGAAGGTCACCTGAGGAGTAAGTGATGCATGTGTATGTGTGAAATATGATTTGCAAGTGTTTACTCACTTTATGACTTTATGGCCACTTGCCCATTCTTGTGATGTCTTTCAATATAGAAGTTCTAAAGTTCTATGAAATTTAACTTTTTTCCTTTTATGAATAGATTTATGGTGCTATACCAAAGGGTAATTTCTATACAGTAGCTCTTCACATTTTTCTACAGTTTATTATAAATATTGATTTAATGTGTATGTATATATTGTCAAAAGTTTCCTTTTTTATTTCTTTATTGGGGGATTAATGGTTTACAGCTGACAGTAAAATACAATAGTTTATACATGCATGACATTTCTCAGTTTGCCACATAACAATACAACCCCCAATATGGGTTACATCATGTTCCAAGACCTGAGATTTCCCTCTCGCCCTAAAATCTTTTACTTTGGTGCAATACAACAACTCCAGTCCAAGTTCTGCTGAGTGTTTTCTCTTCTGTTTTTGTTTTTCAACTTCTACTATCAGTGAGATCATTCTATATTCATCCTTCTCTTTCTGACTTATCTCACTTAACATGACTCCTTCAAGTTCCATCCAAGATGGGGTGAAGAAGGTAAAATCACCATTTTAATAGCTGAATAATATTCCATTGTGTATAGAGACTACAACTTTCTCAGCCATTCATCTGTTGTTGGACATATGGGTTGCTTACAGGTCTTGGATACTACAAATTGTACTACTATGAACATAGGTATACACAAATCTTTTTGGGTGGGTGTGTATGGTTCCTTAGGATAGCCCCCAGATAGGAATTACAGGGTTATATAGTAGGTCCACTTCTAGCCTTCTGAGAGTTCTCAGACTACTCTTTACATGGGTTGGATCTATTTACATTCCCACCGGTAGTGCAAAAGGGTTCCTTTGTCCCCAAAACTTCTCCTGCATTTGTTGCCGCTACTTTTTCTGATGTATGGCACTGTCACAGTAGTGAAGTTATATCTCATAGTTGTCTTTATTTACATTTCTCTGACAATGACTTGGAGTATTTTCTCCTATGTTTGTTGGTCTTTTGGATCTCTTCCTTGGTTAATATTCTGTTCATATCTT
Organism: Erinaceus europaeus; assembly: GCF_950295315.1. Lineage (NCBI taxonomy): Eukaryota > Metazoa > Chordata > Mammalia > Eulipotyphla > Erinaceidae > Erinaceus > Erinaceus europaeus. Next base: position 9,168,258 of record NC_080184.1, on the reverse strand, counting down.
AGTCCCATTTTTGGATGGGGTCATTTGTTTTCTTGTTGCTGAGTCTGGTGAGTTCTTTATATATTTGATTATTAGCCTTCTGTCTGATATGTGGCATGTAAAGGTTTTCTCCCATTCTGTGAGGGGTCTCTTTGTTTGGGTGGTTGTTTCTTTTGCTGTGCAGAAGCTTTTCAATTTGATGTAGCCCCATTGGTTTATTCTTGCCTTAGTCTTCTTTGTAATTGGATTTGTATCATTAAAGATGCATTTAAAATTTATGTGGATAAGATTTTAGCCAATATTTTCCTCTAAGTTTTTGATAGTTTCCAGTCCTTGATTCATTTGGAATTTACTTTTGTATTTGGTGAAATATAGTGGTTTTTCTGCATGTTTCAACACAATTTTCCAACACCATTTGTTGAAGAGACTCTCCTTTCCCCCATTTAATAGTCTGGGCACTGTCATCAAAGATCAGATGTCCATAGGTGTGGGGGAAAAATGTGTATATATCAGTACACAGTATATTGGGAACACTGTTCAAATATTTCTTTTCTATGTTCACTAGATACTGCACTTTAGTCAAATGACAGTCATATGGGTATATTTGAGGACTTATTGTTCTCTTATATAAATCCATTTGTTTACCTTTATGAAAATTCTCTTCCATTATTATTGTGTATTTTTGTAACAATACTTTAATGACTATTAATGCCCACATTTGTTATTTTTCTCTAGTGCTCTAAGTTCTTCCAAATTTGATGTGAATGTTAAAACTGGATCATCAGTTTTCACTCCAGTAAAACTTGTTATTAAAGTGTCTACATATTCACTGAATTCATGAATAATTTTTTAATTTCTTTATTAGGGAATTAATGTTTTACATTTGACAGTAAATACAGTATTTTGAACATGCATAACATTTCCCAGTTTTCCATATAACAATATATCCCCCACTAGGTCCTCTGTCATCCTTTTTGGACCTATATTCTCCCCCTCACCCGCCCCAGAGTCTTTTACTTTGGTGCAATACACCAACTCATGAATACATTTTTTTTAAAGTGGCCTATTCAGAATTTTTAATTATTATGATATGAACAAAACATGCCAAATCTAGATTCCTTCATCTAGTTTGTGTTCTTAATTTGCATAACTTGAATATGTTTCAACATTTATGTTTGTTTTAATTTTGGTTGATAAATACAGATATTGGTACAGTGTAAAGTTTCTTATTTTTCTGCAAAACACTACTACCTCCAACCTAGATCCTCCTCCACCATCACACACCAAGATCTGAAAGCACATTTCCCACCCCCACCCCCCACCGAGTCTTTTACTTTGGTGCAATATACAAAACCCAGACCAAGATTTTTTTTTTTCCCTTTCTGTTCTTATTTCTCAATTTCTATCTAAAAATGAGATCATCCCATATTCATCCTTCACTTTATGGCTTATGTCACTTAACATGATTTCTTCAAACTTTATCCATCCACAATGAGCTGAAGGAGGTGAATTCATCATTCTTAATAGCTGGGTAGTATTACAACTTACTCAGTCACTCATATGTTGTTGAACACCTAGGTTACTTACTTACTTCCAGGTTTGGGCTATTAAAAATTGTGCTGTTATGAACATAGGTATATATAGATCCTTTTAGATGGGTGTTTTTTTGTTCCTTAGGCTATATCCCCATGAAAGAAATGGCTGGGCCATAAATTAGGTCCACTTCTAACCTTCTGAGAGTTCTCCAGACTGCTCTCCACAGGGGGTGTCACCAATTTACATTCCCACCAACAGTGCAGAAGGGTTCCTTTGCTCTCACAACCTCTCCAGCATTCATTGTCATTATGTTTTCTGATGTGGGACATTCTCCCAGGAGTGAAGTGGTATTTCATTGTTGTCCATAGTGATGACTGCCCCGGCCTACGGGGTTATCAACGGAAACCTAGGGTAGGGGACGAGAGAATGGAGGGGACAAGAGACACGAAGAATGAGAGCAAGTCATGAGATCCGATCAAGCTCTGAAAATTTTATTTTACAGCCGCATTTTAAGCACACACCATGAGGAAGTTCTGCTAAGGTAGTGGGGGCAGGGAGGTGGGTGAGCAACTTTCCAAACAGCTAGATGGTAATCTCAGTTCCAATGATCGGAATGTCCGCTCACCGGTTATGTGAGAGACTTAGATAATGTTTTGGCTCCCAGCAGATGACGGTTTATTTCTGGGCTCTCATTTCAATTCCACTGACGAATGTGTCTGTTTTTTTCCAGTATATATGGTATCTTATAACAATGGCCCTATAATATAGTTTAAGATGTGGAAGCATGATGTCTTCAGTTCTGCTCTTTTTTTCTCAAGATGGTATTAACAGTTCTAGGTATTTTCTGGTTCTGTATAAACCCTTTTAGCTTTTATTTCTGTTCTCTTAAGAGAAATTTGGGGGGGGGGGATTGAGTGGTAGGCAGTGGGTTAAGACCACGTGGCACCAAGTGCAAGGACAGGCATATGGATCCCATTTCGAACCCCCTTCCCACCTGCAGGGCATTCGCTTCGCAAGCAGTTCTTCTTCTAGTGTTTGCCCTTCTTCCATAGCCAGTCAACAGCGTCAGGTTGAGCCTGATGTAAAGTTTCGAGACCTCCTTTGAATCTGGAGAGGTGGCAGCAGTGAAGCAGGTCTTCAGGTGTTTCTCTCTCCCCAGCTCTGTCTCCCCTCCTCTCTCAATTTCTCTCTGTCCTATCCAACAACAACATCAATGGCAACAATAGTAACAAGGACAACAAAATGGGAGAAAAATGGTGGTGGGACCTCGGTGGGGACTGAATTAAATTTGTATAAATCTCTGGGATGAATAGTCATTTTGATTATGTTAATTTTTTCATTCCATGAACTTGGACTATCTTTACACTTCTTTGTATCATTTTTTTTATCTTCTTGAATAGTGACTCATAATTTTCATTCTATAAGGCTTTCACTTTTTAAAAACATTTATTATCTCTACTTATTGGACAGAAACATTCAGAAATCAAGAGGGTAAGGGGAATTACAGAGGGAGGGAGAGAAGGGAGGAGAGAGAGAGAGCCCACAAGATTTCTTTTTATTTGTATTTATTTACTTTTATCAGAGTACTATTCAGATCTGATTTATAGTGGTGCTAGGAATCAAACATTAAACATTGGAACCTCTACTTTAAAGACATTTTTGCATAATCATTGTGCTATCTCCCTATCCCACAATACAACTTTTTTAGCCACTCATCTGTTGTCGAACACCTGGATTTCTTCTAAGTTTGGGCTATTACAATTTGTGCTGCTACGGCCATTGGTTACATAGAACTCTTTAGATGGTTGTGTCTGTTTCCTTTGGCCATATTCCGAGGAGAATTTCCAGATCACATGGTATGTCCATTTGTAGCATTTGAATATTCTTCAGACTGCTCTCTTGTGAAGCAACCCCCCTGCAGGTGGTGAGCTGGGGCTTGAATCATGATCCTTATGCCTGTCCTTACACTTCGCACCACATATGCTTAACCCACTGTGCTACCACCTGGCCCCCATTTTGTGAAATCTTTAGAATAATTCTCCAGATTAACTCCCAGTTCACTACTAACCTCTCAGAGGTGTTATGGAAATTCTATCAGATAATAATCACAATAGTCAGCAAGATAATTAAATATTTACTTCAGTTTGTAATGTTAATCACCCTCAATTTCTTTTTAAAAATATTTTATTCATTTATTAATGAGAAAGATAGGAGGAGAAAGAGAATGAACCAGACAACACTCTGGTACATTGCTGCTGGGGATTGAACTCAGGACCTCATGCTCAGGAGTCCAATGCTTTGTCCACTGTGCCACCTCCAGGATAACAACCCTCAATTTCTTAAGACAACTAAGCAAGATTAATAAAGTGAGATCACAACAACTGTTAAGAATAAGTCATAAAAAAAGAAATAATGCTATGTGTAACTAATTATCCTAAGCTGTATTCACACAGGAATACGCTTATCTGGTTTGTGGCTCTTAAAATTTAAAACAAGTAAGATGTGTAGTACATTTTAAATGGCAGCTTAAAACATATCCCCGAGTTCAATGTCTTGATCAATGTCTCTAATACTGTGTCCTCTACTTAGGTGGGACTGGAGTAATTACCCATATGTTCTGGCCTTTCTCTTTGCCATTGAGGAGATCAACAAGAACACTCACCTGCTCCCCAATTTGACACTTGGTTTCAATATCTACAATGCCCTTCATTTACATCACAAAACCTTAGAGAACATCTTGTTTTGGTTCTCAGGAGGGAAACAAGCTGTCCCTAATTATCATTGCCAGAAACAGAAAAAATCTGTTGCCATTATTGCAGGAACCAGGATTGAATTTTTCACAGACATTGGACCACTTCTGGAACTCTACAAAACCCCACAGGTAAGAGAAGTGCACCATCTCCAGAGAGAACATTTAATATTTCCCCATAGATTTCCTTTTTTTTTTTAATATTTATTTATTCCCTTTTGTTACCTTTCTTGTTTTATTGTTGTACTTATTATTGATATCATTGTTGCTGGATAGGACAGAGAAATGGAGGGAGGAGGGGAAGACAGAGAGGGGGAGAGAAAGACACCTGTAGACCTGCTTCACTGCTTGTGAAGCGACTCCCGTGCAGGTGGGGAGCCGGGGGCTCGAACTGGGATCCTTCCACCGGTCCTTGTGCTTAGCACCACCTGCGCTAAACCCACTGCGCTACCGCCCGACTCACGATTTCTTTATTTTTTATCAAAGTGAACTTGTGAACATGGATAAGAGAAATTTCCTCAAGAAATTGTAAAAGTTCTCTGAGGATGATCTATACTTTTTTTAGTAAATTATGTAAGACAGAGAAAACAGAACACTGGTCAGTTCTGCCCCAGGGAGTACCTGGGATTAAATCTAGGGCTTTGGGAGTTGGGTGTTAGTGCAGCGGGTTAAGCGCAGGTGGTGCAAAGAACAAGGACCAGCATAAGGATCCCGGTGCCCCCTGCAGGAGAGTCGCTTCACAGGAGGTGAAGCAGGTCTGCGGGTATCTGTCTTTCTTTCTCTCTCTCTGTCTTCCCCTCCTAGAGAGGATCCAATTCTCTCTGTCCTATCCAACAACGATGACACAATAAAACAAGAGCAACAAAAGGGAATAAATAAATACTTTTTAAAAAGTCTAGGGCTTTGTGAATACAACAACTGAGACTATCTCAGATTAATATTAATATTGAATTTTTGCCTCCAGGTTTATTGCTAGGGCTTGGTACCTGCACTATGAATCCACTGCTCCTGTGGCCATTTTTAATTTTTTTGGGGGGCGGGCTAGGACAGAGAGAGATTGAGAGGGGAAGGGAAGATAGAGGAGAAAGACAAAAATAAGACTCATAAAATTATATGATTACAAGGCTAAACACACTGCGCCTACCAGCAAAGTTCTGTTAGATCTAATTTATATGATGTTGAATCAATAAAAATATTTTTATGATATTGAAAATCTTTGTAGTCCTTTCTGGCTGCTTGCATATGAAAATGTCTCCCCATTTTGGGCAGGGTGATTGGTGTGTTTTCTTCTTGTTCTTCTAAATATTTCTTCTTTTTAACATTTTTATTGTTCTGTTATCTTTATTTATTGATTAGAGACATCTAGAAATTGAAAGGAAGAGAGAGAGAGAGAGAGAGAGAGAGAGAGGCCTGCAGACCTGCACTCACGAAAGTTTTCCCCCTGCTCGTGTAGAAACATGGACTTGAACCCAGGTAACATGTGCAACATGTGTGCTCAATCAGGTGTGCCTCCACCCAGTCCCTTCTAAATATTTTCTTTAAATATTTTTCAAATGTTTTATTTATCTTTTTTAAGTTTTTATATTTATTTATTTTCCCTTTTGTTGCCCTTGTTTTTTAATTGTTGTTGTAGTTATTATTGTTGTTATTGATGTCGTCATTGTTGGATAGGACAGGGAGAAATGGAGAGAGGAGGGGAAGACAGAGAGGGGGAGAGAAAGACAGACACCTGCAGACCAGCTTTATCACCTGTGAAATGATCCCTCTGCGGGTGAGGAGCCGGGGGCTTGAACCAGGATCCTTATGCTGGTCCTTGTGCTTTGTGCTACATGCGCTTAACCCTGCCCGACTCCCTGTTCTATTTATCTTTTTAATTTTACTTATAAAATAAAAATATTGACAAGACTATAGGATAAGAGATAATTAGGATAAAAGATAAGAGATAATATAATAAGAGATAATTAGGATAAAAGATAAGAGATAATATAGGATAAAAGATAATTCCACACAATTTCCACCACCAGAGTCCCATATCCCATGCCCTCCACTGAAAGCTTCCCTATCCTTTCTCCGTCTGGGAGTATGGACCCAGGATCATTATGGGGTGCAGAAGGTGGAAGGTATGGTTTCTGTAATTGCTTCTCCACTGGACATGGGCATTAGAAGGTCAGTGCATACCCCCAGCCTGTCTCTATCTTTTCCTAGTGGGAGGACAGTGAAAAGGTAAGGTTCCAGGACACATTGGTTAGGTCATCTGCCCAAGGAAGTCAGGTTGGCATCATGGTAGCATCTGCAACTTGGTGGCTGAAAAGGCACTAATATATAAAGCAGAACAAATTGTTTAATAATCAGGAACCTAAATGCAAGAGTATAGCAGGTGAGATTTGGGGTCTCTGTTTTGGAAAAAGCTTGTAGGTCTATTTTAAGTATTTTCCAAGGGGCCCATAACTTTACTAATTTTTGCTTGATCCCAACAACTGTCATGCAGGTGGACCGAAGTTATTGTCTGGGGAGATGGTGTCAGAGTTGGGAATAGGACTAGAAAGCTGGATCAGGGCAGAGGGTAGCTCCCAAATATGGGGAAAGTATGTAAATATCGTTAACTCACTTACAAGATTCTAAGGGGCATAGTTGTAATAGGGAAATGTTTTTATTTCATTTCATTTTGGATAGAGGCAGAGAAATTGGGAAGGTAGAAAGTAGATAGAGTGATGAAAAAAGAAAAGAGAGAAAGGAGAGAGAGCAGCAGCAGCAGCACTGATTCACTGCTTGTGAAGCTTCCTCCTGAAGGCAGGGACCAAGAGTTTGAACCAAGGTCCTTGCACATTGTAACATGTGCAGACTCCCAAATGTGACAATACCAGGATCCTCCTCTAATTCTTTCTAACTACTCAAAGACTCTCAGATTTATGCTTGGCCTTTCTTAGTGTCCACCATGCTAGTAGTCAAATTTACCTCCTCAATATTCTCACTCTATGTGACGCATGATTAAACCCTGTAAATTTACCTTCAGATTTTTGTGTAATATCCACAGTCATCATTTTTAAAAATATTTATTGATTCCCTTTTGTTGCCCTTGTTGTTTTATTGTTGTAGTTATTATTGTTGTTTTGTCTTGTTGGATAGGACAGAAATGGAGAGATAAGGGGAAGACAGAGAGGGGGAGAGGAAGATAGACACCTGCAGACCTGCTTCACCACTTGTGAAGCGACCCCCCTGCAGGTGGGGAGCTGGGGGCTCGAACCGGGATCCTTATGCCGGTCCTTGTGCTTATGCACAGTCATCATATTTACACTTCAAAATATATTGTACTTATAACTTTTGTTTTGTTATGGTTTCACTGTTCCATAACTACTTTGTCAGATAGAAATAGTGAGATGGGGAGTTGGGCGGTAGTGCAGTGGGGTAAGCGCACATAGTGCCAAACTTAATGACCAATACAAGGATCCCCACCTGCTGGCGGGTCACTTCACAAGCGGTGAGGCAGGTCTGCAAATGTCTTTCTACCTCCTTTTCTGTCTTCCCCTCCTCTCTCAATTTCTCTGTATTATCCAACAAAAACAACAACAGCAGCAGCAGCAATAACAACAAAAGCAACAAAAATGGGGAAAATGGCCTCCAGGAGCAGTGGATTCATAGTGCAGGCACTGAGCCCCAGCAATAACCCTTGAGGGGAAAAATAAATAAATACATAAATAAAAATTAAAAAGAAAGAAAGAAATAAGAGAGACAGTAGGGCCAGCCAGTGTTGCACCTGGTTAAGTGCACACATCATAGTACGCAAAGACCCAAGTTCAAGCCCCTGGTCCCCACCTGCAGAGGGAAAGCTTCACAAGTGATGAAACGGTGCTGCAAATGTCTCTCTGCCTCTTTGCTCTCTCTCCTCAGTTTCTCTCTGTCTTTATCCAATAATAAATAAACATTTATATATATTTAAAAAGAAAGAGAGAGAAAGGCAGAAAAAGGCAAAGAAACCGTAGTACCTAATATTCAAAGTGATAGGAGCTGGTTTTAAACCCAGGTCTTGCACATGAGAAACAGCACATTATTCAAGTGAGTTACTTTATGACACTTGTATCTCCTCTTATGTAAAATGTTTGTTCATGTCCTTCTTCCCTAAAAGACTACATAAACTTTACCAGCCATAGTGGAAATTAAAACATTTGTATTTATAATTTAGGTCATATATGGTCCATTTGATTCTTTACTGAATGATAAAGATCACTTCCCATCAGTCTACCAAATGACTACTAAAGACAACTTCCTGGTCCCTGGAATGGTCTGGTTATTACAGCATTTTGACTGGACTTGGGTGGGGTTCATTGCCTCGGAAGGGATAAGAAGTAAGAAATTCTTCTTGGCATTGAAAGCACTGATGTTGAAGAAAGATATCTGTCTAGTCTTTACAATAATGCTATCGAACTCCTGGATAAGAAATGCAAATATATTTATACAGACAATAGACTGTCAAGCTATTTCAAAAGTAAATGTCACTATAGTATATGGTGATGCTGACATTTTTATGGGGATACACATCTTGGCAAAAACCTGTGGACTTTCAAGTAAGATGTGGATCATAGCTACAGAGGCATATATTGACTTGTATAAGATGAAGAATATAATGGATCTTTTCCATGGAAGTCTCTCATTTTCACCCACGAAGAGAGAACTGCCTGGCTTTGAAGACTTTGTGAGGACATTTAACCCTTCCAAATACCCAGAAGACTTTTATATCATTCAGCTGTGGCTTGACATGTTTAATTGTTCATTTGCTGGCTCACCGTGTGGGAATCTCAAAGTCTGTCCACCAAATTCTACATTAGAGTTTATACCGGGGACTATCGACCTGATGACCATGTCTGAATCCAGCTATATTATCTACAATGCTGTATATGTTGTTGTCCAAGCCCTCCATGAGATGTTCCTGGCAAAAATAGAAATAGAACTGACAAGTGAAGCAAAGCGACCAATGTTCCTCTCCTGGCAGGTAAATATCTAGATGAAGCATCTGTGCTGTGTTGAAAATCAGGACACACTAGAGAAAGATAGAAACAGGTTGTAGGTACAAATTGACCTGTAAATGTTTACATTTAGTGAAGAAGCATTTACATAAATGAGTCCTTCTACCTTCTGCACCCCTAAAAGAATTTTGGTTCATGCTCCCAGAGGGATAAAGAATAGGGAAGCTTTGGGAGTCAGGTGGTAGCACAGTGCAAAGTGCAAAGACCTAAGGATCCTAGTTTGAGCCCCTGGCTCCCCACCTGAGGCAGGGGAGTCGCTTTACAAGAGGTGAAGCAGGTCTGCAGGTGTCTATCTTTCTCTCCTCCTCTCTGTCTTCCCCTCCTCTCTCCATTTCTCTCTGTCCTATCTAACAATGATGACATCAATAACTATAATAACTACAACAATAATAAAAAACAAGGGCAACAAAAGGGAAAATAAATTTTAAAAATTAAAAAAAAAAGAATAGGAGGGAGTCCGGCGTTAGTGCAGTGGGTTAAGTGCACGTGGTGCAAAGTGCAAGGAGTGGCACAAGGATCTGGGTTCAAGCTCCCGGCTCCCCACCTCAGGGGAGTCGCTTTACAGATGGTGAAGCATGTCTGCAGGTGTCTCTCTTTCTCTCCTCCTGTCTGTCTTCCCCTCCTCTCTCCACTTCTCTCTGTCCTATCCAACAATGACAACATCAATAACAACAACAATAATAACTACAACAATAAAACAGCAAGGGCAACAAAAGGGAATAAATGAATAAATATTTTTTAAATAGGGAAACTTCATTGGAAGGGAATAAGATAACAGAACTCTGGTGGTGGGAACTGTAGGGAATTGTATTCCTGTTATCTTACCATCTTGTTAATCATTATTAAATCACTAATAAAGAAAAGAAAAACAGTACACATGAGGATTTTCTGTTGAAATATGGCATAATAAGTATAGCAATATCATCAGTCAAAATGAATGGAGAATTCATTTGTATTGCATGTCATTTGTGTTTAATTCAAGAATATCTACTTAGAAAACTATCTCCAGCAACATTTCAATTTCAGAATATTTATGTCTTTACATGACAATGTTTGGTTCAATGCCACTTTTCTTCACAGTGATGTGAAAAATAATGCTGAGGGGGCCAGGCGGTGGTGCACCTGGTTAAGTACACACCTTATAGTGCACACCAAAGATCCAGGTTCAAGCCTCTGGTCCCCACCTGCAGGCGGAAAGCTTCAGAAGTGGTGAAGCAGGGCTGCAGCTGTCTATCTCTCTCTCTCTCCCTCTCTGTCTCCCCCTTCCCTCTCAGTTTCTCTCTTTCTCTATCCAATAATAAATAAATAACTATTCAAAATAATGCTGAGTAACTGATCAAAATAACATTATTATAGAATATTTTCTAATTGGGAGTCGGCGTTAGTGCAGCGGGCTAAGTGCAGGTGTCACAAAGCACAAGGACCGGAGTAAGGATCCCGGTTCAAGCCCTCGGCTCCCCACCTGCAGAGGGTTCACTTCACAGGCGGTGAAGCAGGTCTGCAGGTGTCTCTTTCTCTCCCCCTCTCTGTCTTCCCCTCCTCTCTTCATTTCTCTCTGTCCTATGCAAAAACAACAACGTCAATAACAACAATAATAACTACACCAATAAAACCAGGGCAACAAAAGGGAATAAATAAATAAATAAATAAATACTTTAAAAGAATATTTTCTTATTATACATAACTTTGCTTAAACTCAGTTTCCATGAACATTTCAATGATGTTAAGTGATAAATATTTATCTGCTTTTTGAATTTGTAGTTTACTTTATCGCCATTGTAGGGTTTTCCCTAATGCCAGCTGATTTTTTTTTTAAATCAGATAGTGGGAAACAGATACATTCAAACAACACAGAGAGGAAAAGGTATCACAGCTTTGAAGCTTCCTCCAATGTTGCAGGGCCTGGATTTAATCCTGGGTCACACGCCTGGCAAAGAAGACACAGTAACCAGTTCAGTTACTTGCCACTCTTAACTGGGTGTATTTTTAAAAGTAATAGAAATGTTCTAAAAGTCTGAACAAAAGCTATAAGAGATGGCCAGACTGGAGCTAGGACCTGAGTCCAAACTCCAGTTGTAATAATGAAGTTTCACAAGTGGTGAATATTGCTATAGATGTCTCTCTCTCTCTCTTAGTTTTCCCTTCACCTAAGTTTTTCTTTGTCCTAGCACATGTAAGTAAATAAAAAATGGTCACCAGGACTGGGAGATTTGTAGCACAAGCACTGAGCCCAATAATATCCCTGGTGACAATACAGAAAAAAAAAAAAAAAAAGAAAGAAAGTGAGAGAGAAGGAAAGGAACCTAGCCAACACATGTCACAATATATATATAAAGAAAATGGATGGGGGAGGGCCAGGCGTTAGTGCAGTGGGTTAAACACAGGTGGCTGCAAAGCGCAAGGGCAGGAGTAAGGATCCCGGTGAGCCCCCAGCTCCCCACCTGCAGTGGGGTTGCTTCACAGGTGGTGAAGCCGGTCAGCAGGTGTCTTTATCTCCCCCTCTGTCTTCCCCTCCTCTCTCCATTTCTCTGTCCTATCCAACAACCACAATAACTACAACAACAATAAAAAAATAAAATAAAATAAAAATAAAAATAAAGAAAATGGATTGGGTGGGGTAGATAGCATAATGGTTATGCAAAGAGACTCTCATGCCGGGGGCTCTGAAGTCCCAGGTTCAATCCCCCGCACCATCATAAACCAGAGCTGAGCAGTGCTTTAGTTAAAATAAAATTAATTGTGGTCTGGGAGGTGGTGCAGTGCATAAAGCACTGGACTCTTAAGCATGAGGTCCTGAGTTCAATCCCCTGCTGCACATGTACCAGAGTGATGTCTGGTTCCTTCTCTCTCTTCTCCTATCTTTCTCATTAGTAAATAAGTAAAATATATATATAAAACAAAGACAAGGAGTCAGGTGGTAAGGCAGCTGGTTAAGCTCACGTGGCGCCACACAAAGCACAAGAACCAGTGTAAGGATCCTGGTTCAAGCCCCCCCCCCCACCATCTGCAGGGGAGTGGCTTCACAAGCGGTGAAGCAGGTCTGCAGATGTCTGTCTTTCTCACCCCCTCTCTGTCTTCCCCTCCTCTCTCCATTTTTCTCTGTCCTATACAGCAACAATGACATCAATAACAACAACAATAAAACAAGGGCAACAAAAAGGGAATAAATAAATAAATAATAATAAAGACAAGAGTTCATGCTAGCCAAAATTTAAATAAATTAAATTAAATTAAAAAAGAAAAAAATGGATCAAGGTTCAATCCCCTGCACCACCATATGCCAGAGCTAAAAAAAAAAAAACTAAAATATAAATAAAAATGTAAAATACTAAAAAATGGATCAAATCTCTATTCTTTTAAACTTCTACTCTATTCTATCCTAAGTTGGATTTATTTTTTTAATTTTAGTTTTTATTAGTGGTTTAACAATGATTAACAAACTGTAGGATAATAGGGGTACAATTCCATATAACTCCTACCACCAGAGTTCTGTATCCGATCCCCTCCATTGAATGCTTCCCTATTCTTTATCCATCTGGACCAAATATCTTTATGGAGTGCAGAAAGTGGGAGGTCTGGCTTCTATAATTGCTTCTTAGCTGGGCATGGATGTTGGCAGGTCAATCCATACCACCAGTCTGTTTATGTCTTTCCCTAGTGGGGTAGGGCTCTGGGGAGGTGATGTTTCAGGACACATTGGTCAGGTAGTCTGCCCAGGGAAATGAGGATGGTGTCATGGTAGTGTATGCAACTTGATGGTTATTTTTACTACTATTTTTGGAAGTTTGATAAGTACTTTACATATTTTAATGTTAATTTTTTATTGTTGTTGTAGTTATTATTATTGTTGTTATTGATGTCATCATTGTTGGATAAGATAGGGAGAAATGGAGAAAGGAGAAGACAGAGAGGGGGAGAGAAAGACAGACACCTGCAGACCTGCTTCACCGCCTGTGAAGCCACTCCCCTGCAGGTGGGGAGCCTGGGGCTTGAACCGGGATTCTTTTTTTTTTTTTTTAAAGGAGACATTAACAAAACCGTAGGATAAGAGGGGTACAACTCCACACAATTCCCACCACCAGATCTCTATATCCCATCCCCTCCCCTGATAGCTTTCCTATTCTTCATCCCTCTGGGAGTATGGACCCAAGGTCATTGTGGGTTGCAGAAGATGGAAGGTCTGGCTTCTGTAATTGCTTCCCGGCTGAACATGGCCGTTGACTGGTCGGTCCACACTCCCAGTCTGCCTCTCTCTTTCCCTAGTAGGGTGGGTCTCTGGGGAAGCGGAGCTCCAGGACACACTGGTGGGGTCGTCTGTCCAGGGAAGTCTGGTCGGCATCCTGCTGGCATCTGGAACCTGGTGGCTGAAAAGAGAGTTAACATACAAAGCCAGACAAATTGTTGAACAATGGAACCGGGATTCTTATGCTGGTCCTTACCCTTTTCGCCACGTGTGCTTAACCTGCTGCGCTACCGCCCAACTCATTTAAGTAATTTTATCACATCTTTTTTTTTAAAGATTTTATTTATTTATTAATGAGGAAGGAGGAGAGAGAGAAGGAACCAGACATCACTCTGGTACATGTGCTGCCGGGGATTGATGGACTCATGCTTGAGTCCAATGCTTGGGAGTCAGGTGGTAGTGCAGTGGTTTAAGCACACAGGGACCCGTGTAAGGGTCCCGGTTCAAGCCCCTTGCTCTCTACCTACATGGGTGTCGCTTCACTGGTGGTGAAGCAGGTCTACAGGTGTCTGTCTTTCTCTCCCCTTCTCTGTCTTCCCCTCCTCCATTTCTCTCTGTCCTACCCAACAACAACGACATCAATAATAACTATAACAATAAAAAACGGGCAACAAAAGGGAAAATAATTTTTTTTGAAAAAAGAGTCCAATGCTTTATCCACTGCACCACCTCCCAGACCACTCATATCTTTGTTTATTACTAATATTTTATTTCTTTATTTTGAGAGAGATAGCAGGAGAAAGAGAAAGAAAATCAGTCATCACTCTGGTACACGTGATGCCAAGGAGCAAAGTCAGCACCTCATGCTGAGAGTCCAATGCACAGTACCAGTTCCCATTTTTTGCATATGAGAATACTCATGATGAATGCAGCCTTCTCAAATCATACATGCTGGGAATTAACTGACTGGATCGTAAAATATCTGGATATTAGTTGTCTGGATCATCTATTGTATAAGGATTGGTTGCCAAATAGCCTGGCCTGATTTAATTGGTAAGTGTGCAAAAACCCATATCTAAGAAATGCCATAACTTCATTCATTAGTTGCTAGACTGATTTTATAGCTAGATAACAAATCCCTTCACTGGGACCCTAAGAGTTGAACAAAGAAAAGCTGAGACTGTAGAATTGGGAAGGGATATTGTGATGGGTATGAGACTTCCATTTCTAACTTGAATACACTCATCCTTTGCACACTTTCCTCTGTAGCTTCACCCCTTTCTGAGAAGTGTCGAATTCACTAACAACATGGGAGACCACATATACTTGGATGACAAAAGAAACACTGAAAAAAAGTATGATGTCTTGAACATTTCGCCATTTCCTGCAGCTCATGGTCTCCTGGTTAAAGTAGGAGAATTTGTCTCCAATGGTCAAAATAAAAACTTGGTCATCAATGAAGAGATAATAAATTGGCCTGTTGAATTGGAAGAGGTACTATATCATTTCATCACCATGTATACATATTATATAGATATCTAAAAAGAGGTACCAGGTAATAGTGCACCTGGTCGGTGAAGCAGGTCTGCAGGTGTCTATCTCTCCCCTATCAGTCTTCCCCTCCTCTCTCCATTTCTCTCTGTCCTATCCAACAACGAAGATAGACAATAATAATAACTGCAACAATAAAACAACAAGGGCAACAAAAAAGGAATAAATAAATAAATAAGTAAGTAAGATTTAAAAAAAAAAATAGTGCACCTTGTCAAGCACACACAATACAGTGTGCAAGGGCACAAGTTTACTCACCTAAAGAGGGGAAAACTTCATGCATGGTAAAGCAGTGTATCTCTGTCTCTCTCCCTCTCTTGTCACCCCCTCCTTTCTCAATTTCTGTCTTTATCCAATAATAAATAAAGATATAAATATCTGAATCAATAAAAATCACACATTAGCTTAAGTGTAAAATCTTCTGATCCATCACTAAAATCACACAATGTAACATGCTAGCTTTGTCCTACTGTCAAGTGTCAACCGTTACTGGCTGAAGGGGGGCTTGGGGAAGTGAGAGCTCTAGCTGGAAGAAAGCAAATGAAACCAACATTGGTGGAGCAAGCAAGTGTTGTGTTTGTTTTTAGCAGTCTTTCATCATGTAGGCTCAGATAATCTGTAGTTTGGACATCTGTAGTGAGATGTGTACTGCATAACAACATATATTAAGTGTGAAGTGTCAAAAGTATTGAATGTAGAAAGCACCCAGTGTAATACGGACTTTGAGCCACCAAAACATGATCTTGAGACAAGGTTACAAGTGGAAGTTAAGGCTATTATCTGGACTTTGACCCAGAGCATGTTCTAGCCTGTTCTTGGAACTTTAGCCCAGACTTTACATTTTAGGTATTTGTAAGTGTCTGTTGTTTTGTGTGGTAGAACAGATCAGAGACCTAGGTGCATAGGCTGCAAAGTAAATAAAGAGACTGGCAAAAAAGGGGGCGGGGCTATAGCAACATAAGGAGGTGAAACCAAGGTCCAGTGCCAATGCCGATTTCTCAGTTTTCTGCAAACCACTCAGCCTAGGTCTTCCCCTAACATGGTAACAATGTATTTCTTCTTCTGTTCTTATTTCTCAAATTCTATCCATGAGTTAGATCATCTCATATTAATCCTTCTCTTTCTGGCTTATCTTGCTTAACATGCTTTCTTCAATTGCCTTCCAAGATGAGGTTAAAAAGGTGAATTCAGGGAGTTGGGCGGTAGCAAAGCGGGTTAAGCGCCCGTGGCGGGAAATGCAAGGGCCAGCGTAAGGATCCCGGTTCGAGCCCCCAGTTCCCCACATGCAGGGAGTCGCTTCACAAGCGGTGAAGCAGGTCTGCAGGTGTCTGTCTTTCTTTCCTTCTCTCTATCTTCCCCTCCTCTCTCCATTTCTCTCTGTCCTATCCAACAACGATAACAATAGTAATAATAACTACA
Source organism: Erinaceus europaeus (assembly GCF_950295315.1). Taxonomy (NCBI): domain Eukaryota; kingdom Metazoa; phylum Chordata; class Mammalia; order Eulipotyphla; family Erinaceidae; genus Erinaceus; species Erinaceus europaeus. The sequence continues at coordinate 9,151,820 of NC_080184.1, read as the reverse complement.
ACAATAAAACAACAAGGGCAACAAAAGGGAATAAATATAATAAAATTAAAAGAATTTTGTAGATCAATACTAATCCACTAATAAAAATTAAAATAAATAAATGTATGTATCAAAGAAAACAACGGGGGAGGAATAAGTGACCTCTAAAATAGCAGCTAGCATTTCCAAATCATAAAAATAATAAGCTGCTATCAAGAGCAGATGAAAGATCCTCAGTGAAAGAAAAATCAAAATCAGTTATGTTTTACATATGTCAGAGTTCAAATAGATATTTTTGCTGTTCTTTTAAAAATTATTTTCAAATTATCATTATTTATTGGATAGAGACAGCCAGAAATCTAAGGGCGAGACAAGAGAGACACCTGCAACACTGCTTCACCACTCACAAAGCTTTCCCCCTGTATGTGGGGTCCAGGGGCTTGAACCTGGGTCCTTGTGCATGGTAGGCCCTTTCTTTCTAACAATGATGTGTGAATGGTTTTAGCAACAAAATGTTCAATATCATTAATTAGCATAGTGGTGGAAATCAAAATCACACTGAGATATTCTGACATTCTTTAAGATGGCTACTAAGAATTTCACTTTTTTATTTATTTTTATATTTATTTATTAATTTTTATATTTATTTTCCCTTTTGTTGCCTTTGGTTTTTTATTGTTGTAGTTATTACTGCTGTTGTTGTCATCGCTGTTGGATAGGACAGAGAGAAATGGAGAGTGGAAGGGAAGACAGAGAGGGGGAGAGAAAGATAGACACCTGCAGACCTGCTTCACCACTTGTGAAACGACTCCCCTGCAGATGGGGAGAATTTCACTTTTACAAGATGAAAATTTTCTGCAGGTCAGGTTCACAACAAAATGTGTATAATTCACAGTCCTGAACTGTATGCCACTCAAAATAACTATATTTACTTCAACACAAAAAGAAGTTCTCACATACTATGGTGGGAAAACCATCTATAACTTCAGAAATGTGTGAAATGATGACAAAAGTTTTATTTTCTACTTCAGCCTCCACAATCAGTTTGTACCCAGAGCTGTGGTCCAGGATTCAAGAAAGTTGCAAATGAAAAAGATATCTGTTGCTTTAGATGTGTCTTCTGTCCAAAGGGAGAGATTTCACATCAGAAAGGTATGACTATGGCTAATCCTTTGTACTCAATTTCAAAGTGAAAGCTAGACATTGGCAATTATATTCTAGTTCATCACTGTTCTCCATTCTTTTTTTTTTAAAGATATTTCTTTATTTATGAGAAAGATAGGAGGAGGGAGAGAAAGAGCCAGATATCACTCTGATACATGTGCTGCCAGGGATTGAACTCAGGACCTCATGCTTGAGAGTTCAAGGCTTTATCCAGTGCACCATCTCCCAGACCACCATTAATTCTTTGTTTTAGACACAGTGGTCCAGGAGGTGACGCAGTGGATAAAGCATTGGATTTTCAAGTATGAGGTTCCAAGTTCAATCTCTGGCAGCACATGTAACAGAGTGATGTCTGGTTCTTTCTCTCTCCTCCTATCTTTCTCATTAATAAATAAATAAATCCTTTAAAAAAAAAGAAAAAGAGAGAGACACACACATATAGCACTATTTCACTAATCATGAAGCTTCCTCCTGCAATTGGAGACAAGGGCTTGAACCCAGGTGCTTGTGCACTGTAACATGTACAGTCACATCGATAATAACAACAATAATAACTACAACAATAAAACAATAAGGGAAACAAAAGGAAATAAATATATAATTAATTAATTTTTAAAAAGACATGTACAGTCAACCAGGTGCAGCACTGCCTAGTTCCATTCATCCTTTGACTCATTAGTTTACCATGTTAACGTCTGCCTTAATTTTGTTGTTTTATTAGTGAAAAGAACTCATTTGGATGAGCTCTTTTTTGCAAAGGTGTTTTTAAAATATTTATTTATTTATTCCCTTTTGTTGCCCTTGTTGTTTTATTGTTGTAGTTATTATTGTTGCTGTGGTTGTTGGATAGGACAGAGAGAAATGGAGAGAGGAGGGGAAGACAGAGAGGGGGAGAGAAAGACAGACACCTGCAGACCTGCTTCACCACCTGTGTAGTGACTCCCCTGAAGGTGGGGAGCTGGGGGCTCGAACCAGGATCCTTACGCCGGTCCTTGAGTTTTGTGCCACGTGCGCTTAACGGCTGGGCTACCGCCCGACTCCCGTAATGGGTAATTTCTTTACTCTTCCCTCCTGGTTTCCACCCTGTGCCACACCTCTAAATATGCTGTCAGGATGCTTGCTGGTAAAAGTTTTAACCTGTATGCATTGACTGTGTCCTTGCACTTTGAGCCACGTGCGCTTAACCCGCTGCGCTACCACCCGACTCCCAGTAGAGGTGATTTTTTTCCCACTCATACCTGAGTACACTATTCTCTACAATGTGTATTATAAGATCTAAAATTCCATGTCCTGTTTTAACATAGCTGAATTTTGTGAGGTCCCACAGTTGGGCAGAAGTTCATCCACACATAGTTTCCCAGTGAGTGATGTTTTCCTCTATCATACAAGTAATATATGCATGTTATTTACTCTTTCTTTCCTTCCTTCCTTCTTTTTTTTCTTTATTGCCTCAAGGGTGGCTTGGGACCTGCACTAAGAAACCACTGCTCCTGGAGGCCATCTTTTTTCCATTGTTATTGTTGCTGCTACTATTGTTGGATAGGACAGAGAGAAATTAAGAGAGGAAGGGAAGACAGAGAAGGGAAGAGAAAGATAGACACCTGGAGACCTGCTTCACTACCTGTGAAGTGACCTCCCCACTCCTTGTAGGTAGAAAGCCAGGGGCTCCAACTGGGATCCTTGAGCCGGTCCTTGTACTTCATACTATGTACACTTAACCCAGTTCACTACCACCCAGCCCCAACATCATCACTCTTTTTTAAAAAAGGATTTTTCTTAATATTTATTTATTTATTTCCTTTTTGTTGCCCTTGTTTTATTGTTGTAGTTATTGATGTCATTGTTGTTGGATAGGACAGAGAGAAATGGAGAGAGGAGGGGAAAACAGAGAGGGGGAGAGAAAGATAGACATCTGCAGACCTGCTTCACCACCTGTGAGGTGACTCCCCTGCAGGTGGGGGACCAGGGGCTCGAACCGGGATCCTTATGCAGGGCTCAAACCGGGATCCTTATGCAGGTCCTTGTGCTTAGTGCCACCTGTGCTTAACCCGCTGTGCTAACACCTGACTCCCCATGAAGGTTTTGAGGGTAGTAGCAATGGAGACTCAGAGTTGCACTTGGTGAGTCTCTGGGGAGTCCTCTCCTCCTATAAGCTGTCCCCTTGTTGGTGGAGCAGACTGGAGGTGGTGTCTCAACTGATAAACTACTGAACTGTTAGCAGTCACTTAATCTCTCCTTAGGCTCCTCTCTCCTCTCTGTCACCAGCCACATGTGTTTGTACTCACAGGTGATTTACTGGGTTCCTGTGGTCATTCTAGTCCTGTCTTGTTTCTGTCCCGGGTGGTCTCCTTTGGTATTCCTAGTTGGTCCGGGAGAGGAGAGGAGAGGAGAGGAAAGTGATCTGCTGCTCGTAGCTCCGCCTCCGGAAGTCGAATCCCCTATGAAGGTTTTAAAGAATGTTCTGTAACATCAGTGTGACTTTGCTTATTTCTCCAGATGCACAGACGTGTACCCAATGTTCAGACCAAGAATATCCAAACCAAAATCAAACCTACTGCCTCCCCAAGTTGGTGACCTATTTGGACTTTGAAGATTCCTTGGGGATGGCTCTGGCCTGCACAGCTTTATGCTTCTCCATCATCACAATTGCCATTTTATGGGTTTTTGTGAAGAACCAAGACACCCCCATAGTCAAGGCCAATAACCGGACTCTCAGTTACATCCTGCTCATCTCCCTCCTCCTCTGCTTCCTCTGCTCCTTTCTCTTCATTGGTCGTCCAAACACAATCATTTGCATCTTCCAACAAATCACATTTGGACTTGTGTTTACTGTGGCTATTTCCACTGTGTTGGCAAAAACCATTACTGTGCTATTGGCATTTAAATCTGTGAAACCAGGAAGAACCATGAGGTGGCTGTTGGCATCAGGGGCTTCTAACTATGTCATTCCCATCTGCACTTTTGTCCAAGTAATTATCTGTGGCATCTGGCTGGGACTGTCTCCCCCCTTCATTGATGTAGACACACGCTCTGAGCCCAGGCACCTGCTCATTGTGTGTGACAAGGGCTCAGTCGCTGCCTTCTACTGTGTGCTGGGCTACCTGGGTTCCTTGGCCCTGGTCAGCTTCTCCTTGTCCTACCTTGTCCGCAACCTGCCTGATGCCTTCAATGAAGCCAAGTTCTTGACCTTCAGCATGCTGGTGTTCTGCAGCGTCTGGGTCACCTTTCTGCCTGTCTACCACAGTGCCCAGGGCAAGCTCATGGTGGCCTTGGAGATCTTCTCCATCTTGGCTTCCAGTGCTGGTCTCCTAGTGTGTATCTTTGCCCCCAAATGTTACATTATTTTGATAAGTTGTGATAAGAACTTTTCAAAAAGTTTACTGAATAAGACAGGCCACAGGAGAAATGCATGTTCTTAAGTTTTACTCCATATACCTGTCACATTTTAAAGAATTTGAACAAATGAATCAATCTGACTTTAACTTTTTTTTTTTTTTTGCCTCCAGGGTTATTGCTCAGGCTTGGTGCCTGCACTATGAATCCACTGCTTCTGGAGGCCATTTTTCCCATTTTGTTGCCCTTGTTGTTGTTATTATTATTGTGGTCATTGCTGCTGTTGTTGTTGTTGGATTGGACAGAGAGAAATGGAGAGAGGAGGGGAGACAGAGGGGAGGAGAGAAAGATAGACACTTGCAGACCTGCTTCACCGCCCATGAAGTGAACCCCCTACAGGTGGGGAACCGGAGGCTCGAACTGGGATCCTTAAGCAGGTACTTGCGCTTTGTGCCATGTGAGCTTAACCCGCCACTCTACCGCCTGACCCCCTGATTTTAACTTCAGTGTTACTATGTAAATGAAACTACCTTGTGAATTTCCCAGTAGTATCCTCCTCTGTTTCAAATTGAGTCATTGTGTGGAATTAACATCAGTTAACCATATAGGTTCATGAACACTTGTACTATCTCAGGTTCATCACACTTCTGAAACTGTTGGTTTCAAAATAACTTCTGTGTTCTAATTATCAGCTGACAGACATTATGGATATTCATATTTGACCAAATATCTAAATTATGCATTGCCTTACATTTTCTTATGACTCAGGAGTTTTTGTTTTAATGCTTGCTTTAAAATATATTTTCATGGGTGGGACTGGAAAAAGGTTCAACACATAAAATGCACATAAATCTTATCATTCGTGAGACCCTTGGCTTAATTCCTGGTACTCATGAGAACACCTTAAACAGCAGCATTTGGACTCCGTGTATGATAGAGCAGGTCTTTGATGTTTTTCTCAATGTATATTTAGATTTCTCCCTGGATTTAATAATTGCATATGTAATCTAAGCATACAATCTTCAGCTCACAAATTATTTATAAACCATCACTGTAGTCTTGAAATGCTATCTGCACCATAAAGTAAGATTTTCTGAATGAAAACAAGTCTTTCAAAATCTCATGTGCTGGGGCACAGGGTGGTCAATGGCTAGTGGTTAAACACACACCTAGATTAAGCATAAGGACCTTGGTTAAGCACACAGCTAATTTAAACACAAGGACCTAGTTTGAGCCCTCTGCTCCCCACCTACAGGGGGGAGAAGATTCAGAACTATGAAGCTAGAAGCAAATCTTATAGGAATACCTGTCTCCTTCTCTACCTCCCCTCTCCTTTCAGTTTATCTCTGTTCTGTCATATAAAGAAAAAAGAAAAAGACAATATAGCCACCGACAGTGATGGATTCATTATGCAGGCACCAAACCTCAGTGATAGCCCTAGTGGCAATAAAAAAGAATCAGTATTCCGTATCTTCGGCTGTCTATTGCTTTGTGATTTTAGTTTTGTGTGACCTTTTCTTTTGCCAGTACCAGAATTTAAATAATATCCTAAAATTCTAAAGTTTGAGAAGGAATTTCCACATTTTAGCTCCTGGATATGCTTAAGGTATAAGTGTGTATAGGTGTGTATATGATGGCATATGATTGTGATGCATTTATAAGAAGGCCTCAACACAGGACAGAAGAATTGAAAATATAATGAAGGGTTAAATTAAGAATGTGTAGAAGAACCAAGTATGTGCCAAGGTCTGAAGTGGTGCAGGTGGTTAGTACAGTGATGCAGGCTGGCCTTCACTGGGTGAGCAAGTGATAACAAAGTAGAGAGGTGACGGTCAAGCTGAGCTTTCTTGAGTGGACAGTGGGTAAGTAAAGATGAAAGTCCGGAGTCTGGAGGTAGCGCAGCAGGTTAAGCACAGGTGTCGCGAAGCGCAAGGACCACTGTAAGGATCCCAGTTCGAGCCCCTGGCTCCTCACCTGCAGGTGAGTCGCTTCACAAGCAGTGAAGCAGGTCTGCAGCTGTCTTTCTCTCTCCCTCTCTGTCTTGCCCTCCTCTCTCCATTTCTCTGTCCTATCCAACAACAATAGCATCAATAACAACAACAACAATAATAACTACAACAATAAAAAACAACAAGGGCAACAAAAGGGAAAATAAATATTAAAATTTTTTTGAAAAAGATGAAAGTCGGGAGTCTGGAGGTAGCGCAGCAGGTTAAGCGCACATGGCACAAAGCGAAAGGACCGCATAAGGATCCCGATTCAAGCCCGCCCGGCTCCCCACCTGCAGGGGATTCGCTTCACAAGCGGTGAGGCAGGTCTGCAGGTGTCTATCTTTCTCTCCCCTCTGTCTTTCCCATTTTCTCTCTGTCCTGTCTAACAACGACGACATCAATAACACCAACAATAATAACTACAACAACAATAAAAAAACAAGGGCAACAAAAGGGAAAATAAATATAAATTAAAAAACAGTAAAATATGAAGAGGCAAAAAAATACCTTTAAAAAGAAAAGATGAAAGTCAAAGAAATGTTTTATGGAATGTGCCTAATTATGTCTATAGCTAATTGCCATGTGTTCCTTTATATTTCCTGCCTGATTGTTTACAATAACTACAAGCCATGTCAGCTTCTGTAACCCTGCCTACTTGTGTGTTTGTAGAAAAGGTATATATAAACTGAAACTATACTTAATTCAGGGCCCGGAAATTCTCAAATGGAGCTGAACTTTTGGCCCACGTATAATAAATTTTCTCTCTTCCTTCACCCATCTCGGCTTCAGGTGACTTGATTATTAGTAGGTTGTTTTTGTTTGTTTGTTTGTTGCCTCCAGGGTTATCGCTGGGATTTGGTGCTTGCACTAGGAATCCACTGCTCCTAGAGGCCATTTTTCCTATTTGTGTTGCCCTGGTTGCTGTTATTGTTATTGTTGTTATAGCGATTGTTGTTGTTGGATAGGACAGAGAGAAACTGAGAGAAATGGGGAAGACAGAGAGGGGGAGAGAAAGATAGACACTTGTAGACCTGCTTCACCGCTTGTGAGGCGACCCCCATGCAGGTGGGGAGTCGGGGGCTCAAACTGGGATCCTTATTCTGGTCCTTGCACTTCTCGCCATGTGCACTTGAACATCTTTATTTATTTATTGAATAGAGGCAGTAAGAAATTTAGAAGGAAGGGAGTGATCGAAAGGGAGCGAGACAGAGAGAAGCCTGCAGTCCTGCTTCACCACTCATGAAGCTTTCCCCCTGCAGGTAGGGACTGGGGGCTCAAGCCGGGGTAACCTGTGTGCTGTCAGATGCACCACCGCCCAGCCCCTGTGCACAAATTTCTGTGAACAGCTATGTATGTGTTTGAATATGTACTCTAAATGGCATTATGCAGGGGCCAGGCATTATCACACCTGGTTAAGCACACACATTACGGTGCACAAGGACCCAGATTCAAGCCCCTGGTCCCCACCTGCAGGGGGAAATAAGTGGTGAAGCAAGGCTGCAGATGTCTCTCTGCCTCTCTCCCCATCTTCTCCTCCCTTCTCCATTTCTCTCTCTATTCAATAATAAATCAAAATACTTTTTAAAATTCCATGATGCATACACCGAGGAGTGAAATTTCCTTTTTTTTTTCTCTCTCTCTCTCTCTCCAGCTACTTTAAACTTTATTTGGGAAAATTCGGAACATTCACATGTTAGAACATGAGAGAGTAAGACACACAGAATGAGAGAGAAGAGAAGAGAAAAAAGCCAAACTACTACTTACATGATGGTCTGGGCAGAGAGAGACAGCATGGCAAACACTTACATGATCTAACAAACAGAGAGCAAACCTAGGAGTGAAATTTCATGTCAATTATTTAATTTTATGAGAAGTAACCATTTTTTTCTAACACCGACAGCATCATTTTACTTCTCAAAAATAATATCCACGTAATTACAAATGTTTTTTAAAATATTTATATTTTGATAGAGATAAACCGAGAATGGAAAGGGATATAAGGAAGACAGAAGATCCCTACAGTACTGCTTCACACATCTTATGAAGCTTCATCCCTGCAGGTGGGGAGCAGGGACTTTAACCTGGGTTCCAAGCATTGTATTATTAATGAAAGGCCTGTGTCGAGAGAGGGAGAAAGAACCTTTGATGATGCCAGGGATCAAACCTGCACTCTATTGATCTACCTTTCTAACTCCCAAAACTTAAGTGTTAATAAAGATTCATTTTGGGGGCTGAGTGGTGGTGTACCTGGTGCACATTATCACCGTGTGCAAAGACCCAGGTTCAAGCTGCTGTTTCCCATTTGTGGGGGAAAGCTTCACAAAAACTGGTTTGCAGGTGTCTCTCTTCCTCTGTTTTCCCCTTTCCCCTCTTGATTTCTGTCTTTCTTTACCCAATAAATAAAGATAAAAAAATAACGAAGATTCATTTTTTTAAATTTTTTTTAATATTTATTTTATTTATTTATTCCCTTTTGTTACCCTTGTTGTTTTATTGTTGTAGTTATTATTGTTGTTGTCGTTGTTGGATAGGACAGAGAGAAATGGAGAGAGGAGGGGAAGACAGAGAGGAGGAGAGAAAGACAGACACCTGCAGACCTGCTTCACCGCCTGTGAAGCGACTCCCCTGCAGGTGGGGAGCCGGGGTTCGAACCCGGATCCTTATGCCGGTCCTTGTGCTTTACGCCACCTGCACTTAACCCGGGGCGCTACAGCCCGACTCCCCGAAGATTCATTTTTTATTGAGAGAGGGCGAGAGAACTAGGGCATCACTCTGACACATATGATCACGGGACTCAAACTTGAGACTTTATGTTTCAGAGTCCACTGCTTCACATCTCGGGCCACTTAATTCTTATCCATAGTTAACCATTTTAAGAGTCCATCTTTGAAACATGAAGTGACAAAAAATTTAGACAATGTATAATTTACAAAATCTTTTCTTTGTACTTTATTTGTTTTGGATAGAGACCGAGAAAAATTGAGAGGGAACGGAGAGACAGGTAGACAGAGAAACCTGCAGCACTACTTCACCACTCGTTAAGTTTTCCCTGCAGGTGTGGGGAGGAATGGCTTACCAAGTGTGCTAAGGCCTAGAAAAACAAGGTTGCCACACAATATGGCTCAGTGACTCGGAGTTGGGTGGTAGCGCAGCAGGTTAAGCCAGTGTTAAGAACCCTGTTTGAGGGGGTCGGGCGGTGGCGCAGTGTGTTGAGCGCATGTGGCGCAAAGCGCAGGGACCAGCGTAAAGATCCCGGTTCGAGCCCCCGGCTCCCCACCTGCAGGGGAGTCCTTTCACAGGCGGTGAAGCAGGTCTGCAGGTGTCTGTCTTTTCCCCTTCTCTGTCTTCCCCTCCTCTCTCCATTTCTCTCTGTCCTATCCAACAACGAACTGCATCAACAAGGGCAATAATAATAACCACAACGAAGCTACAAGGGCAACAAAAGGGGGGAAAAAATGGCCTCCAGGAGCGGTGGATTCATGGTGCAGGCACCGAGCCCAGCAATAACCCTGGAGGAGGGGAAAAAAAAAAAAAAAGAACCCCGTTTGAGCCCCCAACTCCCCACCTGCAGGGGTGTCACTTCACAGGTGGTGAAGCAGGTCTGCAGGTGTCTGTCTTTTCCCCCTCTCTGTCTTCCCTTCCTCTCTCTATTTCTCTCTGTCCTATCCAACAACAATGATATCAATAATAATTACAACAGTAAAACAACAATCACAACAAAAGAGAATAAATAAAATTAAAAAAAAAATACCGAGATTATACTCATGACTCCTCCACAGGCAGAGAACTCCATGAGTGTGATGACCAGGAAAATCAGGGTGATGTCCTTGGTGCTCCCCTCCAGTGTTAGAAGGTCATCATATTCACCCTCTAAGCATCCACAGATCCTCAATAATAATGACCATAATTACAATATGAACAAGCTCCCATATGTCAGTTAATTGGGTATTGGGCTGACTGCAGAGATGGCCCCTGTGTCTTCTGCTACCCACACACATCTTCCCATGAGCCCTCCTTCTGGAGGAAACCTCCATTTCCCCACCCTTGATCCTGAAGTAGACCTGTGGCCTGCTTCAGTCAAAGGCCACTGAGCACATAGTGGAGATGCAACCTACAAAGCCACCCCTGCTCTCCCAAAATGTGGCTCAAGCCTTCCCTGGGAAGAAATCAAGTCTTCCCTCCTTCCTCAGAGGAAGACAAAAGTTTCAGAGCATCTCTGGAGGATCCAGCCCTGATGTGCCAGACCCAAGGACAGGGCTGCTATGGACACCCAGCCCCTGCCCACACTGACCTCTAGGTGAGGCCAGGTCAGACCTGTAGAATGATCCCTCCACCTCACGACCACCAGAAAGCAGCCATTGTTCTACACTTTTAAATGATGGGGTTTATTTTCTGCAGTGCCAAAGACTGCAGGTGAGACATGGAGAGATATGTGGTGCCTGTTCAGAGTGGGAGCAACTCTTCCTGTCAGCCTCTGACAGTAATGGTAATTGCCACAATTGACCAAGAACCCTGATGCTTTTAAGTTAAAAAAAATGTTCCTACCACCACAAAATGAAGCATCCAATTCAAACCATACAATATACTGACATCTATTTGGCCTTCTGGGGAGCCATCTTCATTGCCATGATTACATTTATGAATGGAAATAAGGGAAGGTACTGTTACTGTCCAAGCTAGGCAGTTAGGTTTGTGTTCCTAAATGGAAAGCAATGTTTTGTTAATTTTTGGATTTTCAGAGAAATAATACTGTGGGTGCCACGCTCTTCTCAAATCCAGAACGATGGGTCTGACAGGGTCAGCACCCAGGAAAACTCTCTTCAAGGAAGAATTCTGGGAGTGGGTCTTGGCATCCTGAGCAGATCTAAACTGGAAACTCTGATTATTGTTTTCATTATGTACATGGTAATGATGCTGTGTAATCAGGGACAAACAGCCCCTGTTCCCAGATTAGATACAGATGAACAGGAAATGAGGTAGACAAAGTTATGGGTCATCAAATACATAAAGTTTTAGGAAAAATTCTTAATGATACTTACCTCCTCTTATGAAATATGTTAAAACTCTATGTAAAATACTATCTGCTAAGCCTATTACTCAGAAATGCATCACCCCATGAAGTACGACATTACTGTGTAAAACGGCAAGGCCATCTAATCAAGAAATGAGCTTTACTTTTTGTTCCAGATATTGTTTATGTAAGACTGAAAGATATATAAACTCTCATTTGCTAAATAAAACTTGAGTTCAGATTCACCCTCCAACAGAGTGTGTTGTATTCTGTTCTCCTCCTGACCCACCAGGTGGTCACCTGCAGAGTTCCCTGATCCTTCCTGCTGCTCCTCCACCTGAGCGGTCCATCGCATGTGGGGATGGACAAAGCAAATCAGAGGTATATATAGTTTGGCAATAAATATGTACACATATAATGTCATACTCATATGACAGAGGAACAATTCAAAATATATTGTGAAGTGATTTTATGCCACTTTTATTTGTGATTAATAGTGGAATATCAGTAAAGTTACAGGGTATGGTTCCACATCACATCCAATACCAAAGTTCTTTGTCCCCAGTTTCTCAAAGATAGCCATTACATTTCTCATAATGTATTAGAAACAGTCTTTTCGCTTCTGTTCTTTTTTTCTTCCATTTTGGCAAGTTCATGTGCATCATCTCTATGATATTCTATGAGTGAAGTTGTTTGGCAGTTGTCTTGCATCTCTTTGATTAGTGAAATGACTTTTATAGTTATTGAGGTGAGATTGCCTTTAAAAGGCTGTTTTAGGGGGCCGGGCAGTAGCTCAGTGGGTTAAGTGCACATGGCGTGAAGCACAAGGACCAGTGATCAGCCCGCGGCTCACCACATACAGGGGCGGGGGGGTCACTTCACAGGCAGTGAAACAGGTCTACAGATGTCTTTCTCTCCCCCTCTCTGTCTTCCCCTACTCTCTTGCTTTCTCTCTGTCCTATCCAGCGATGATGACAGCAATAACAATGGTAAACAAGGGCAACAAAAGGGAAAAAATAGCCCCCAGAAGCAGTGGATTCATAGTGTAGGCACTGGGCCCCAGCAATAACCCTGGAGGCAAAACAAAGGCAAAAAAAAAAAAAAAAAGGCTGTGTTTAATCTAATGTCCCTCTTCCTGACATGTGTACCCATATCATGCCCATGCTAAGGTACAAATTGTCACCACCACAATTCATTGGGCCTGTTCTATCCCCTACAAACCATGTGCATCCCCTCAAGTGACCTCAGTTCTGCTTCAGAATCTAAGGACTTATCTCCCTATGACTTTGCTTCTGTGATTTGCTGTTATATATCCATATTGCTAACTGTAAACCCTATGAATTTGATCTGGGGATCTGATTTAGTGCAGGAGCCTGAGTATGCATCCCTGTAGGCCTATTTCATTTCCCTCAGTCACTCTAAAGCTAAGCTTTTAAGGACTACAAAAGCTGGTAAGTACAAGAGACCAGCATACTTTAATGACAACTCTTGTTGTCAACCCATCATCTAGGGCCCTAGTCAGGGAATCCTGGGATTCCCACACATTTATGTTGGGCCTAGACCTCTAACAAATCCTCTCTCCACTGTCACTGATCATCTCCATCAAGAACAACATAGTGGACTTTCTTGTTGGCCTCTGAAGGGAAGTTGGGTCAACATACTCTGCCACAGAAACAGGTCCCAGAGAGTGCAGCCTAGATGTTCCTAGCTATAACAACAGAATGTGACTGAGACCTACAGGGATGCAGAGGTTACACAGGCTCCTGTGCTCAATAGGGGCTCCAGATCAAATTCATGGGGTTTACAGTTAACAATACTTATATACTTTTCTCATACTTGGGAGCTAATCTCTGTTCTGATCCAGCTTTCTAGTCCTGTTTACAACTCTGACACCATCTCAGTTTGATGATGATTGATGATCATTAGATGACTGATGATCATTAGGTTACAAATAAAAGTAATGATACCAATTTATACATCCAAGAATGTTGGACAAAAGACAGAAACACTAACTATTGGAGAGGCTGTGGGTGAAAAAGACCGGTTTATATATTGCTGGGTAGAATCTAGTTTGATTAATCTCCTGTGGAAAACAGTATGGAAACTCAACAGAATGCTAGAAATAGACTTACCCTATAACTGGGTAATTCCTTTGTAGATATATATTGACAGGACTCAAAGGCAGATATTTGAAGTGATGTATATATGCTTATTCACAGCATCATAATTTGTACTATCTCAACCTTCAAAGAAACCTAGATGCCCAATGACAGGAGTGACTAAGAAAGTGTGGTTTATATACACAGTGGAATACTTTAGTGTTTAAAAACAATGTCATCTTCTTTTTTCATATTTTAGATGGAAATTGGAGGTATCATGCTGAGTGATAAAAGCCGGAAAGGGTAAATACCAAATGGGTAGAGGCTAAGAAACAAGGGCAGTGAAAGAAAGCATAAGGTGAAATGTGGACTGAGTCTGGCGTATTGATCTAAAGTAAAGGGTTCTGGGAAATAAGGAAAAGGATTGAGATGGAACTGTACAGGACTCATGGTATATGATTTCAGGAAAGGACTTAGTCTGGGGAAGAGAATGCCTTGTGGGCACCAATGACAGGGTGTTGAGAGGTTGTACATATGTATTGCTATTACCTCAATGTTCTATATATAAAATAACTATCTTGGACATGATTCACCAGGCACTAGAAAATATGAAGTATCTTTCAAGTTTTGTTTTACTAAGAGAAACATATAAATCAGGTTATGGGTTCAATGCTCTAGTGCCCACCCTGTGAGAAAGCTTCATAAGTGGTGAAGCAGTGCTGCAAGTGTCTGTTTATCTCACTATATCCTTCTTCATCTCGAAATTACTGTCTCTATCCTATAAAGACTATAGAAAAGAGAAATATAGATAAATGCAGAACTACTTTACTGCTTAGGAAGCACCTATCTGCAAGTGGAGAACCAGAGGTTTGAATCCTGATTCTTGTTCAGGTTCTTGTACTTTTTACTATGTGTGCTTAACATGGTGTGCCACAATCCAGCTCCCTCTCTGATATCTTATTTATATATGAAACAAAGTCTTACACCCAGTGCTTCATGGATGCTTCTGGCACCACTCATAACATGTTTGGCTTCAGAGGTCTCTAATAGTCTCACAGATAATTGAGATCATTTGATATTTGTCCTTTTATTTTTGTCTTATCTCACTCAACAGGTCATCAGCTTTAATTTTTAATATTTATTTTTAATTATTAGATAAAAAGTCAGATCAAGAAGAAGGGGGTGATACAGAGGGAGAAAGACAGCCACTTGCAGGCCTGCATCACCACTCGGGAAGTTTTCCCCCTGCAGGTAGGGACCAGGGGCTTGAAGCCAGGTCCATGTGCACTGTAAGATTTGCACTCAACCAGGTGCATCACCACCCAGCCTCAGGTCATCAATCTTCATCCAAAAGGATTTAATGAAGACAACTTTATCATATTTAACAGTTGAGTAGTAAACCATCATGTATATATACCACAATTTTTAGCCAATCAACCTGTTGTTGTACATCTCGGCTGCTTTTAGATTCAGATAATTACAAACCGTGCTGATATAAACATAGGATATACAGATCTTTTCTGATAGGTGTTACATATTGATAACATTTTCCCAAAGATAATATTATACTAATAATGAAAATGATAAACACAATCAGTTGTTTCATTCTTTTTTAAAGATTTACAAATTTTATTTTATGACTACATCAAATTGAAAAGCTTCTGCACAGCCAAAAAACTATCAAACAAAGAGACCCCTCACTGAATGGGAGATCTTCACATGCCATATATCAGACAAGAGACTAATAACCAAAATATTCAAAGAGTTCAGCAAACTTAGCACCAAAAAAGCAAATGACCCCATTCAAAAATGGGCAGAGGATATAAACAAAACATTTTCAGGGAAGATCCAAAAGGCTAACAAACATGAAAAACTGCTCCAGGACACTGATTGTCAGAGAAATGCAAATAAAGACAGCATAGAGATACCACCTCACTCCTGTGAGAATGGCATACATCAAAAAGGACAGCAGCAACAAATGTTGGAGAGGCTGTGGGGACAGAGGAACCCTTCTGCACTGCTGGTGGGAATGTAAATTGGTCCAGCCTCTGTGGAGAGCAGTCTGGAAAACTCTCACAAGGATAGACATGGACCCTTCCATATGACCCAGTAATTCCTCTCCTGGAGATATACCCCAAGGATTCCATAAGGCCCAATCAAAAAGTTATGTGTACACCTATGTTCATAGCAACACAATTCATAATAGCTAAAACCTGGAAGGAACCCAGGTGGCCAACAGCAGATGAGTGGCTGAGAAAGCTATGGTATATATACACAATGGAATACTATGCAGCTATTAAGAACAATGAACCCACCTTCTCTGACCCATCTTGGATGGAGCTAGAAGGAATTATGTTAAGTGAGCTAAGTCAGAAAGAAAGATGAGTATGGAATGATCCTACTCATCAACAGAAGTTGAGAAAGAACAGAAAGGGAAACTAAAAGCAGGATCTGACTAAACTGAGAGTACGGCACCAAGGTAAAAACCCTTTGGTGAGGAAGGACATTTGGCTTCCCGGGGCAGCGGGGGGTGGGTGGGTGGGATGGGACACAAGTCTTTTGGTGATGGGAATGGTGTTTATTTTATGTACACACCTATTAAATTGTAGTAACATAAATCACTAATATGAGAGGGGAAAATTGTATGTCTCGAACTTCTTAAAACACAGACTGAGTCTTTTTAATACATAGGCTGAGTCTTTGATATGTTGACTCTCTCAAAAGCCTAGACCAGGGAGAACAGAAGCAACCGGTGGCACAACTATATACAAGATGTTGCGTATTATACAGCAAACCCTAACAAAGGGACTTTTCAAAGTTAACCTAATAACCAAATAATGTGATGATAACAATAACTATCCATTGTCTTCTTAAACCCTAAGACAGCAGGAACCTCACATTTCCACTATAGAGCCTATAATTCCCCAGTCCTGGAACCTTAGGGTGGGGCCCACTTTCCTGCATGCTTCTCTCAATTCATATCAAATAATATTGCATCCGCCAATCACAACCTAATCAACGCAAGAGTGCCACCCCAGTATGCTTCACATCAGACTGTGTCCAGAGACTTCAGGTGTGGAATGACAGCCTTTCAGCTTCATCACTCAGGTGAGACCTTTCCTTTCATAGTATTCTCTAATTCCATTCCAGGTGGTTCACTTTCTAACAAAGTCCCAAAACCTAGATACAGACCAGGTCCCCTGAGATAGAGCATATGTTCACACGTATCCATAAACAAGGGCAAAATATATACCTGAAAGCAGAAGTACACAAGTCTGCAGTGAGTACCTCCCAACACTTCATCTCCACTATTCCAACCTTTGGGTCCATGACTGTTCAACAATTTGTTTGGCTTTGCATGTTAACTCTCTTTTCAGCCACCAGGTTCCAGATGTCATCAGGATGCCGGCCAGGTTTCCCTGGACAGATGACCCCACCAATGTGTCCTGGAGCTCAGCTTCCCCAGAGACCCACCCTACTAGGGAAAGAGAGAGGCAGGCTGAGAGTATGAATCAACCAGTCAACACCCATGAAGAGCGGAGAAGCAATTACAGAAGCCAGACCTTCCACCTTCTGCAACCCACAATGACCTTGGGTCCATATTCCCAGAGAGATAGAGAATGGGAAAGCTACCAGGATGGGATATAGAGATCTGGTGATGGGAATTGTGTGGAGTTGTACCCCTCCTATCCTATGGTCCTGTTAATGTCACCTTTTTTAAATTAAATTTTTTTTTATTATTATTTCACACCAGAACACTGCTCAGTTCTGGCGTATAGTGGGGCTGGGGATTAAACTTGGGACCTCAGAGCCACAGGCTTGAAAGGCTTTTGCATAACCATTATGCTGTCTCCCCAGCCCTTGTTTCATTCCTTTTAAAGATTTTTTTAAATTTCTTTATTGGGGAATTAATGTTTTACATTAGACAGTAAATACAACAGTTTGTACATGCATAACATTTCCCAGTTTTCCACATAATAATACAAACCCCACTAGGTCCTTAAAAGAGGATTTTTAAAAAGTTTTTTTTTAATATATATTTATTAGAGACAGCCATAAATTTAGAGGGAAGGAGGTAGTATAGAGGAATAGAGGCAAAGAGATACTTGGCATACTGCTTGACCACTTACTTGCAAAGCTTTACTCCTGAAGGAGGGAACTGTGTGCTTGAACCAAATCATTACTTATAACATATGCCTGCAATATACTCAACCAGCCAGCCATCATCAGCTATATTCTTTATAACATAAATTAATATTCCTAAGTCACATTAAAATTTAGATAATTTTCTATAATTACTGAAGTTTATATGCTACTACTATGTAGAAGGTCACATATTTTTTTTTTTTTTTTTTTTTTACCAGAGCACTGCTCAGCTTGGCTTATGGCGCTATGGGGAATTGACCCTGAGACTTGAGAGCCTCAGGAATGAAAGTCTCTTTGCATAACCCCCACCCTATTTGCTTTTTAAAAAATAAGAGTATGAGAAAGAACCAGAGAATCATTCTGGCATAGACTGACAGTCCAACAAGTTATTAACTGCTTCACCTCCCAAGACAGTACACATCTGTATTTTTCTTTTATTTTGTAAGGACATCAGTTTTACAGTCTAAATTTTAATGCACAGGAACAACCAGATCTAAATAACTATTGATTCTGTCCCTTTTCCTCCTTGCCAACAGTTTTTGGAGACCTACACCACACCTACTTCAAGATTCACCTTAATTTATCCTTGACTGTTTTTTTTATTTCCATCCTTAGGTGAGACCATTTGGTATTGGTCTTTATCTGCTTAGTCTCACTCAACAGGATGCTTTCAGGCTGTGACAATGTTATAGCAAAGGTGATGCTCATCATTTTTACAAGCTGCATAGTACTGCATTAGGCTTATGTAGCAGACATTGCATAGCAATTCATCTGCTATCTGGTTATCATGGATAGCATCCAAATTTGGGACATTAGACTATTGCTGTAAACATTGATATACATAGGTACTTTTATTTTCCCTACGTAAATCCCTAGGAGAGATTGGGAGGTGATAAAATAGGTGTATTTCTAGTGTTCTGATGAATCTCCAGTATGTTTTGCATAGGAGTTGGACTAACTTCCAAACTGATTTGAAATGTGAGTCCCTTTCCACCCACATCATCTGAAACAGTTGATGTTAACAGGGCTTCCCTATGAGTTCTTTCATGTTTCTGAAGATAACTCAATCGACTGAATGCTTTACTACATAGCTTACATTCATAGGGTTTCTCTCCACTGTGAGTTCTTTTATGTCTCCAAAGATGACCAGACTGACTGAATGTTTTACTACATAGTTTACATTCATAGGGTTTCTCTCCACTGTGAGTTCTTTCATGTGCCCGAAGAGAACTGGAATATCTGAATGTTTTACTACATAGTTTACATTCATAGGGTTTCTCTCCACTGTGAGTTCTTTCATGTGCCCAAAGAGTACTGGAATAACTGAATGTTTTATTACATTGTTTACATTCATAGGGTTTCTCTCCACTGTGAGTTCGTTCATGTATCCTAAGATAACTGGCCTGACTGAATGTTTTACCACATTGTTTACATTCATAGGGTTTCTCTCCACTATGAGTTCGTTCATGTACCCTAAGAGAACCAGGCTGACTGAATGTTTTACTACATTGTTTGCATTTATAAGGTTTCTCTCCACTGTGAGTTCTTTGATGTGCCCAAAGATAACTGGAATAACTGAATGTTTTACCACATTGTTTGCATTCATAGGGTTTCTCTCCACTATGAGTTCTTTCATGTACCCGAAGATAACTGGAGTAACTGAATGTTTTACTACATTGTTTGCATTCATAGGGTTTCTCTCCACTATGAGTTCTTTCATGTGCCCGAAGATAACTGGAATAACTGAATGTTTTACTACAGTGTTTACATTCATAGGGTTTCTCTCCACTGTGAGTTCTTTCATGTATCCGAAGAGAACTAGAACGACTGAATGTTTTCCTACATTGCTTACATTCATAAGATTTCTCTCCATTATGAGTTCTTTCACCTCTATGATGATGACTGAATGTTTTACAACACTGTTTCCGGTCATAATATTTCTCTGCAATGTGAATTCTTTTGTGGTTTAGAAGGTGAGTAGAACAAGTAAATACTTTGTTGTATACATCACCTTCTTCAGTTTTTCTTCTTTTGTTGACCTCTGTGATTTTGACAATATTACTGTAAAACAGTGAGAAGCTAGTTAATGATATTTCAATGAAAACAAAACTCAATTTTATTAGGAAAATGCAGCTCATTATTATAAACAACCAAAAAAAATAGATAACTAAATCTCTTTAAATAATACATAAATGCATTAAGCTACAACTAATAATTTATTTACAAGTATTTTGTCATTTTTCAATGAACTAACTTTTGTTAATAGTACATTATGCCTGTTTTGAAAATTTTCATTTTCATATTATAAAATTATACATATTAATTCACAGGAGTTAATGCTTACTTTTTTCAACCATACTATCTCATAAACACTGAGTTTCTATGTCCTATTTCTTAAAGTTTTCATTTATTATTTATAGGAGAAATTTTTCTATGAAGTGGAGAAAAGAAATAATCCAGAAAATCACTGTGGTATATGTGTTGCCAGTGATTAAAATGAGAACCATAGCAAAATGCAAGGACTGGCATAAGGATCCCAATTCCAGCCCCTGGCTCCCCACCTGCAGGGAGTTGCTTCACAAGTGGTGAAGCAGGTCTGTAGGTATCTATCTTTCTCCCTCTCTGTCTTCCCCTATCTCAATTTCTCTCTATCCTATCAAACAACAATGACATCAATACCAATAACAATAATAACTACAACAATAAAAAACAATGGCAACAAAGGGAATAATTTTTTTTTAATGAGAAGCTAAGACATGCCTGTCATATCCATTACTATTTGAGTCACTTGCCCAACTACTCAATAAAACGCTCATGCATCAATTTTTATGAAACAGCTTAAGAATTATCTATTGGTAGCAGTGATTATAAACTATGTTTACTTTAAAAAGATTGTATTATAAAAGTTACTCAAACCTTTGTTTACATTCTTGGTGGTTAAGCTGCTGCTTACTGGAGTAATAGTCCTCTTGTAATTTTCCTAAAAATACAAAAAGTATTAGACAATATATATTGAATTTACATAGGTGAACAAAAAATGTCTCCTAATTGGTGAATAAATTATTATAATTACCTATTGTGAGAATGTTATTAAAATTTTCCCACATCACATCTCTGTAGAGTTTCTTCTCTGAAGGATTTAATAGTGTCCACTCCTCTTGAGTGAATATCACAGTTACATCTTCATAGGTCACTGAGCACTAAAATATATGAAGTATATTTTTGTCAGAAAACACTTCACATTGACAACATATTAGACATTCACTCTCAATTTTATGAAATCACTGACTGAATCATCTCCAAACATAAATTGTTCATAAAATACTGCACTCTCATGGCCTACAAGGTACAGTTACTATAACACAGGACTCTGGAGTATGAGCTCCAGATTAGATTCCAGTATAGATTCCAAATCTAGCATCTTTTTTAGGAAGAAAAAGGGAAAGAAGGAATGAAAGAAAGAAAGAAAGAAAGAAAGAAAGAAAAACACCCCAGCGCTGAAGCTGTATTTTTAAAAAATTTTTATCAGTGGCGCAAAGCACAAGGACCAGCGGAAGGATCCTGGTTCAAGGCCCCAGCTCCCTGCCTGCAGGGGAGCTGCCTTCACAGAAGGTGAAGCAGGTCTGCAGGTATCTATCTTTCTCTCACCCCTCTGTCTTGTACTCCTCTCTGGATTTCTCTCTGTCCTATCCAACAACAACAGCTATAACAATAAAAACAACCACAACAAGGGCAACAAAATGGCAAAAAACAATTGAAAATGAAGATAAAAGTCTGCACTAGAAGAATGATGTAGAACACAGGCCAGATTATTTGCATTTCTATACTTAATTTAAAACGATCACTGTAGATTTGCTGATAATTCTCAACACTTTGTTCATAATGTTACTATGGACAGTACCAGCATGAATTCCTGGGACTCCTAAAAAGTTTGTCAACAAAACAATTTCAGACAGTTCATCAGGAGTTAAGAAAGGAATTGCAGATGTGTAAACATATATGAAATAATCAGTAAATACTAAAGCCATATAGAAGAAATTTTAAGAAATCCTACTGGTGAATTACAGCAACGTTGAAGGGGAGGGAGCAGACGACAACAATAGTAACTACAACAATAAAAAAACAAGGGCTACAAAAGGGAATAAATAAATACATTTTTAAAAATTATGAGGGGGCTAGGCACTGGTTCACCCATTACCAAGGCCCAGCTCTTTGCCTGCAGGGGGATGCTTCCTGGTGAAGGAGGTTTCTACTCTATTCTATCTCTCCTCCCAATTTCTCTCTATTCTATTTAATAAAAACATACATAGTGGTCTGGGAGGTGGGAAAGTAGATAAAACATTGGACTCTCAATGAGATCTCAAGTTCACTTTCCAGCAGTACATGTATCATAGTGATGTCTTGTTGGGTAGTTGCCATCTCCCCCTGGCTTCTTCTTATCCATATGCCTATATAGGGATTTACTGATCCAAAGGTTTGGTCTATTTACATAAATCACTTTTACATAAAGCACTCCAGGGCATTGGTGGTTCAGTTATAGGATTCTCGCCTGTTCCGCCCCCTCCTTGTCACACTCTGATTTTCACCAGTCACTTTTCTCTCCACCCTCTCTATATCACATCCTGTTTCCACCCTACTTGGAGAGTATAAAAACAGCTGCTCTTCTGATTAAAGACACTTGGAAATTGCTTTCCGGCTCCGAGAGTTCCAGAGTGTATCTCCTGCGGAAGTTGGTGCAGCACGCGTTCCTGATCCCTCTCCCACACAGCAGCCTAGATCAGCTCCAGTTGAGTTCTCTCCAACCCAGAGAGCACTAGCTCGGGAAGAAGTACCCTCAGGCTATCCCGGCATCTGGCGCCCGGAACAGGGACCCGTAAGCAGCAGATTTACAAGAAGACATCTTAGATAAGTACACACCTTTTGGGTATCTGCAATATAGTGTTAAGGCACTGTGATTTTTTTTTCTTTTTTATTGTTTTCTGGAGATCTTTCCACCATGGAAAATCTTTTCCAAATCCTGCATTCTTTTTCCAGTATACAATTTTTATATATCTGGGACATTTTTCTCGGGGCTTCACCTTATATCCTATTGATCATCATAGCAGCTTTTAAGGGATATATAGGGCAACCTCTCAAAAGGCTTAAGAAACTAGAGGCTGAGGTCCAAGAGATAAAGGAAGTAATCATAGAACTTAACCAGCACCTTAAAAACAAGAAGAAGCAAAGGCCTGTCGTGATCTTGACCCACCCTAATTCCTCTGCATCTTGCCCTGAGGCCCCTATTTTGGCATCTTGCCCTGAGGCCCCTATTTTGGCAGACACGTGTCCGAATTCTCCTTTGGACTCCACAGCCACTTCTTCGGCCACCCCCATTTTGGCAGAAACGTGTCCGGAACCTCCTGCTGCCTCCACGGCTGCTTCTTCACCCCACCCTGTTTTGATAGACACATGTCCGAATTCTCCTGTAGCCTCCAAAACCACTTCTTCGGCCACTTGTCCAGAAGCTTCCACTTCGATGACTCCTCCTACCGCTACACACTTATCAGAGCAAGTCCACACATTTCCGGTCAATGTTGCCCCCAATAGACAAAAACCTCAGGCCTGGTATCCATATTCCGCCACAGACCTGAAGGAACTACGCCAGGCTATCAAAGATGACGGTGTTCATGCCCCATGGACCAGGTCCATTTTACAAGGCCTGCTTCAGAACCTTAATACCCCTCAAGATTGGAGAGATGTGACACATGCTACGCTCCCAGGCCCCCTCTTCCTGCAATGGGAGGCATTCTTTCGCGACGAATGTTTACAACAATCGCGGAAAAATATTCAAAATCAGCCAGAGGGTAATTTTGATGCATTGTTTGGAACAGGCCAATTAGAAACAGGGATTCAACAGGCGGAAGCCAAGTTTCCAGCGGGGTATTTTGATCAAGTACGCCTGTGTGCATTAAAAGCATGGGAGCGATTAACACCACCCATGGGAGCAGCCTCAGCCCCCATTCTCTCCCTGCAACAAGAACCTGATGAATCCCTCGCTAAATTCATTGCCAGGGTCCAGTGGAGTTTGGAAAGGAAGATTTATAATCCTGACGCTCGTTTTCTCCTTCTGTGATCCATAGTCTGGGATGGAATGCTTCCGCATTTTCGACAGGCCTGTATCACTCTTAAAAACGAACACCCAGATACTTGGATTCTAGCTACACAGGATCTCAGATCAAGCTCTTTTCAAGGACCTATGTTACAGGCCTATGCAGCTACCTTACATAAGCAAAAAGGAGCTTGCTTTCAGTGCGGTCGCCAAGGGCATTGGCGTAACCAATGTCCAGAAAATAGACCGCGACCCCGCCTCCAGTCAGGGCGACCCCACCTCCAATCAGGGCAACCCCGCCTCCAGATAGGGAATCAGAGACCACGAATGCCTTGTCCCAGATGCCAGAAAGGATTTCACTGGAGGAGAGATTGTTGGTCAAGGTTCCATAGGAACGGCACGCCTCTGCCAAATGTAAACAGGGATTTAAACTAGGTATGGGGCTTCCCTTAGCCCCGCCCCCAAGAGGGAAGGAAGCAGGTCGCCCGCTTGGTGCTGTGCCCTTCTTCCACAAACAGAAGCCCAGCTTGGGACCCAATCCGTCGCTATACCCACCACGCCAAGTAACAATAACAGAGGGTGAGCAGAAGGAGGAACCCGTGGTATGTGGGAACTTCCAGCATAGAAATAACCGGCTGGAGCAAGAGAACAGCTCGAATTCAGAGCCTGAGATTTTATGGACCACCCCTGTTTTAGAAAGGGGTCACCCAACTATGACAGTAAAGATTGGTAATATTCCTTTTAAATGTTTGATTGACACGGGAGCAGATAAGACAATATTAAGACAAGCAGAGGTTCCCCAGAGTTGGAAACTCCTCCCAGGACCACGCTTACATGGTGTTGGAGGATTGACTCAGGCATTCCGCACACGAGATTCCCTTGTGTGGGAAGATCCAGAAGGGACTACCGGACGCTTTCAGCCTTTAATAGCTGATATAAGCACCAATTTATTGGGAAGAGACTTGCTGGAATCTTTAGATGTAGTGATATCCTCAGACACCTCTGTAGGACACCACACTCACTCCTGTGAGACTGCTAGACCCAACCAGCACCCCCAATACTAACTGCCACTGTTCGTAACAGAACTCCCCGCTTAGATTGGCTTTCTAATGAGCCTGTCTGGGTGGAACAGTGGCCTTTGCCTAGGGAGAAGCTAGAAATTTTAAAAAAACTCGTCCAAGAGCAGTTATCGTTGGGACACATTCGTCATTCTCGGAGCCCATGGAATACTCCAGTCTTTGTAATTAAAAAGCGCTCAGGAAAATGGCGCCTCCTCCAAGATCTTCGTGCAGTTAATAAAACCATGCAGGTTTGGGGCTCCCCCCAAAGGGGTTTACCTCTTGCTTCCGCAATTCCCACAGGAATTCCAATCATAGCTATTGATATACAGGATTGTTTTTTCTCTATTCCCTTACACCCACAAGATTGTAAACGTTTTGCTTTCTCTGTTCCTTCTATTAATAATGCCAGCCCTGCCGATAGATTTGAATGGGTGGTACTGCCCCAGGGCATGGCTAATAGTCCTACTATTTGTCAAGAGGTTGTTAAATCTGCCCTTTTTCCATATATTCATAAGGGCCTTAAGGTTTTTCATTATATGGATGACGTGTTAATATGGGGAGAATTAGATACAGATCTCTCCGCCCTACGTGATTTTCTAATCCCTGCCTTAAAGAGAAGTGGACTTAATGTAGCTCCTGAGAAGATACAGCTAATCCCTCCAATATCTTTCTTAGGCTCAGAGATTTCCCTAACGCAGATTCGTCCTTTAAAACCTTGTGTTACTTTTCCTTCTAATCTCACTCTTGCTTCTTTACAAAGTTTTCTTGGAAATTTGAATTGGCTTAGGCAGTATCTTTATCTGCCTACGAGCTGCCTGCAACCACTGTTCGATCTGTTAAAAGGAAACAAACAGCCCTCCTCAAAGCGTATGTTAACCCCCGAAGCATCCTTGGCTCTGGAAAAAGTTAACCAGGCTCTCCAGGACATGCACCTCGTTCGATTCTCCCCCTCCTCTCCAGTAAATCTTCTAATCTTTAACTCCACCCCCACGGTAGTGGGGGCATTGTGGCAGAAACATGGCGTTCTTGAATGGCTTCATACACCAGTAGGTGGAGCTCCAAGACTCCTTACCGAGATTGATGCCTTAGCATTTATGGTTCGCCAAGGAAGAAACAGATCGGTTCAGGTCTTAGGAAGGGAACCAGATTCAATCATTCTTCCCTTTTCTCTCACTGATACAGAATGGCTCATACGCCACCATTCTCGTTTTGCCATAAGTTTAATGGGTTTTCCAGGACAATTAGATAATCATTTTCCCTCTAATAATTTGATAGCTTCTTTACCTCTGTTGCCTCTACTAGTACCTAAACTTTTCTCTCGAGATCCCATCCCCTCTGCTCCTACAGTGTTCACTGATGGTGGAAAAAAGGGAGCTGCTGCCCTTATATATTATCCAGACCAGCAATACCCCAAACCTCTCTTTACTGAACTTCCTGATAATTCCCCTCAGTACAAAGAACTTTATGCTGTTTTCCTTGCATTAAAAGCTGTACCAGAATCCTTCAACCTTTTTTCTGACAGTGTGTATACTGTTAACTTACTTCCATGGCTTGCTCGATCTTATGTAAGAATTGATGACAACCCACTTTCTCCTCTTTTAATTCAAATTGCCTCTATGCTCTGTTCTCGAACCCATCCACTGTATGTTCAGCACCTACGTTCCCACAGCCCTCTTCCTGGTCCCCTGTCCGAAGGGAATGCTGCAGCTGACCGCCTTGCCTCCACAGGAATTCTCCTAGCCTCTGTCTCTAATCCTGCTGACTTTCATTCCCTAACCCATGTTAATCTTAAAGGTCTTCGAGCTCGATTTCCTGATATTCCTCTGCCACAGTTAAAACGTATTCTTGCTACATGTTCCTCCTGTGCAGGTCTAATCAAAACACCTGCTATTCAGACTCTAGGGGTTAATCCCCGAGGTTTAAAAGCCAACGCTCTTTGGCAAATTGATGTTACCCACATACCTAACTTTGGCAAACAAAAATATGTGTTCGTCTCAATTGATACCTTCTCTAAGTTTATGTGGGCTACAGCTCAAACTGGAGAAAACTCAAAAAAGCTTATAAGCCATATGCTCTCCTGTTTTGCTGTAATGGGCTTACCTCTTCAACTTAAAACGGATAATGGACCTGCTTTTACCAGCAAACAATTTAAAGATTTTTGTTCCCTCTGGAATATTACTCATACTACAGGCATTCCGTATAATCCACAGGGACAAGGCATTGTTGAGAGGGCCCATCAAACTCTTAAGGCTCAATTAAATAAAGAAAAAGGGGAAATGTACCCCCCTAATATCCAGCTGGCAAAAGCCTTAACTACATTAAATCTCTTTAATATTTACAAAAACTCAGACCAACCTCCTATAATTCTTCATTGGCAAACACCACCCACCCTCCCAGCTATTAAAGTCAAATGGAAAGACCCACTTGATAAAATTTGGAAAGGACCTGACCCCCTGTTGACTATGGGGAGGGGTTTCGCATGTATTTTTCCACAAAATTACTCCAAGCCTGTTTGGGTTCCTGCCCGCCATGTCCGGCAATACACACATGATGGCGCTGATATCCCTGAAGAACAAGAAACATTGCAAGAAGACTGGCTGCAAGAGGACTGGCTACAGGATGCACCCCAGGATCCATAATACAGCATGGCAGAATCAAAAAAAAAAAAAAAAAAAAAATCTGATTCACAGAACTCTTCCCCCCCCCCCCGAATGAATGTCTTATGCTATGACTGGCCAGTTGTGTTTTGTGAGTGAGTGAAAAAAAAAAAAATTGAGTGAGTTGAGTGACCAAAATTTTTGTATGACCCATTGTGCTCAGAGTACTCTGAAAGTTAACTGACTTTATATCAAACGGCTGGACGCAGCCATGGTTTCTGGAGACGTCCAGAAACAGTCCAAAAATTGTTCATTCCCCCTTTTGATTTCTTTTTTAAGTCTTGATATCAATATGAAATGTTTAGTCTTAAACTGTGTGAGTAAAGATGGTTCAACTATGACAGTAGTTCTAAATTCACATTTGAAATGATATATCTTATTTACAAGTTTTTCTCCTCCTGTGTGTTATAAACTATATGTTTAATATGCGTGTTTCAAGTTTGGTAAACATTAACTTGACAGTTAAATTGTAACTTCGAAGTTACATTTTTACGAGAAGAGGTAAAATCAATTCATTTAAGTAACTGAGTGTTTAAGGTAAAACTCTAAATATTCAATGTGACAATTCATCATCTCCTAAGTTAAAATACAAATTCTCTATACAGGACATTTTTGGAGGGCCCCCAAAAATGTCCTGTAAGCTATCTTGTGGAAATTAATCCACAACAAATTTGGCATCAATCTGATATTGTAAATGTACCAAAAAAAAAAAAAAATTGTCACTAAAATGTGTTAACTCTAGTAACCTGAGTTTGCTTAAAAACCCAATGTAAAAATAGTTAAGAATCAATATATGTAACTTAAATTCGGTATGAAAACTTTGCTATATAAAGACTGCTACATGAGGTCACGTAAGATGACCTTTACACGAAATTATAAAGATACCTAAACCAGTTATAATCATTGAGTTATCAATTGTAGTAAACTTCTAATTTGTTACAAAGTTTTTTCATAAGTAATTGACTACAGCTATGACAAGCCTTCGCATAAAGAAGCATCTGCTCATATAGAATCCCCAGAAATCCATCTTGGACCCCTGACCTCTGACATCACCCACAATTACAGCCATCCCCCGAAACCCATGATGTGACCTGACACGATCTGGAGAACCTGATTCACAGACTCCAAAGGACAAGACTTTCCTACTGCCTTTCTTTCAACCATCGGTGTCTGCTCTTCCTGCTTCTGTTTCGCCCATCATGTTTTGGCAGTTCCAGGTCACTCTCTACAGAGAAGAAAAGTTCCGATGGCCGTCCTCCTCCATCAAGATAGACGTGTGGCATTTATTTCCTGGCCGTTGACATTGGACTGATGCTTCTATAGAACTTGCTGGACACTCCTTTTATACTCCTGGACTTCTTGAAGAATGACTGTAGCAGTTCATAGAACTTACCGCCAGCTGACTCGGGATTTTGCAATGCCAGATCACCCCTCTAGCCCCTCGGCTTATCAGGCCCCCACTCCTCCACCCATCAGGCTCACTCTGTCTCTTGCTACTCTTACTTATCCCTCCCTGTCTTGTGCTAGTTATTTTTGAAGACACTTACACACTATCATTCTGCTTTCTTCCCAACAGGTTTCCGTTCACCCTACACTGCTATTCCCTTACAGAGATGAAGCCTTTTACAGACATTGACCCAGTTATATATGGCCATTAAGTAAGAGGAAGATGTTGGGGAATTGTGAGGATATGGTTGAGCTTGGAAGGGCTTGAGCCTGAGGGGTGTGTCAATCCTGTTAGTCTCTCTCTCCACGGAGAGGTTGAGCAAGGAGGGACAGTAGAACCCCAAAAAAGGTGTGCCTCTTATCAGTCTCCCTGCCTCACAAAGTGCCCCACACTCCTGATACTATGGCAAAAAGTTAAAAAGAAAGGGGGAGATGTTGGGTAGTTGCCATCTCCCCCTGGCTTCTTCTTATCCATATGCCTATATAGGGATTTACTGATCCAAAGGTTTGGTCTATTTACATAAATCACTTTTACATAAAGCACTCCAGGGCATTGGTGGTTCAGTTATAGGATTCTCGCCTGTTCCGCCCCCTCCTTGTCACACTCTGATTTTCACCAGTCACTTTTCTCTCCACCCTCTCTATATCACATCCTGTTTCCACCCTACTTGGAGAGTATAAAAACAGCTGCTCTTCTGATTAAAGACACTTGGAAATTGCTTTCCGGCTCCGAGAGTTCCAGAGTGTATCTCCTGCGGAAGTTGGTGCAGCACGCGTTCCTGATCCCTCTCCCACACAGCAGCCTAGATCAGCTCCAGTTGAGTTCTCTCCAACCCAGAGAGCACTAGCTCGGGAAGAAGTACCCTCAGGCTATCCCGGCATCGTCTGGTTCTCTTTCTACTATATTTCTCATTAATAAATAATTAAAACCTTATAAAAAGAGAGAGAGGGGCAGTGATAGTTTTATTATTCCTCTCTCCCTCTTCTTTCCTCTTTTTTATTTTCTAATTTTTATTCTTATTGGATAGAGAGCCAGAAATTGAGAGGAATGGGGAGACTGGGAGAGACAGAGAGACACCTGCAACCCTGCTTCACCAGTCGTGAAGCTTTCCCTTTGCAGAAGGGGACTGGGGGCTTGAACCCAGGACCTTGTGCACTGTAACATCTGTGCTTAACCAGGTGTGCTACTCCCATCCCCCTTTTCCTTCCCTTCTGCACCACTCTATCTGTATAGAATGAATTTTAAAAAAGAAAATATAAATACTATATACATGAAAAACCAAATGACTCCACCAATGGCAAAAAGACTAGAAATAATCATTGAAAAAAAAGCTCCGTTTTTTTTCTTTTCATATAACACTCTCTCCTTTTAAACAAAAAGGTGACCAAGTTTAGATGAATTACAGTCAGACTTATTTACTAAAGAAATAGACCACTGCAGGAATTCTCCAAAATCTACTCCAGTGTTGTTTATAGGAAAAGAAACGAAGTTTGAGAAATGTAGCTAACCAACATTTTGGGGAAGATATATAATGAAAATTTCAAATTTTAAATCTTGAACTCATTTTGTAGGTATTGCTGTTATAAAAGTTGGGGGTGGGGGCCGGGAGATAGTGCAGCAGGTTAAGCGCACATGGCGCGAAGCGCAAAGACAGGCTAAGGATTCTGGTTGGAGCCCTCAGCTTACTTCCTGCGGGGGAGTGGGGGGTGGTGGTCACTTCAAAGGCAGTGAAGCAGGTCTGCAGCGGTCTATCTCTCCCCTTGGCCTTTCCCTCCACTCTCCATTTCTTTCTGTTCTATCCAACAACAGTGACAGCAAATAACAACAATACTAACAACAACGGTAAACAATAAGGACAACAAAAGGAGGGAAAATAGCATCCAGGGGCAGTGGATTTGTAGCGCAGGCACCGAGGCCCAGCAATAACCCTGGGATGGGGGGGTGTCAGGTGGTAGCGCAGCAGGATAAGCACACATGGCACCAAGTGCAAGGACCTGCCTAAGGATCCCAGTTCAATGCTCCGGCTCCCCAACTGCAGGAGAGTCGCTTCACAAGCGGTGAAGCAGGTCTGCAGGTATCTTTTTCTCATGTCTTCCCCTCTTCTCTCAATTTCTCTCTGTCCTATCCAACAATGACAGCAACAATAATAATAACAACAATAAATAACAAAGGCAACAGAAGAGGAAAAAATAACTTCCAAGAACAGTGGATTCGTAGTGCAGGCACTGAGTCCCAGCAATAACCCTGGAGGAAAAAAAAAAAACCCTGAAGGCAAAAAAAGGGGGGTGGGGTGGACAATGGAAATAAATGTACCCAAATGTCATATATATATCTATACATGTCTATATTCAATATTAGACTGTGCCGTGAATATATATCTCCTCAAAAAGGAAAAGCTCCTTGGACTATACCTAAAATAGACCTACTAGCTTTATCTAAAACAGAGACCTCAAGTCTTTACCTGCAATATTCTTGCCTTTAGGCTCATGATTAGTCAACAATTTGTACTGCTTTACATCACAACTCTTTTCAGCCACCAGGTTCCAGATTTTGCCATGATGCCAACCTTATTTCCTTGGGTAGATGACCCCACCAATGTGTCCTGGAGACCCAACTCCCCAGACCCCTGCCCCACTAGGGAGAGAGACAGGCTAGGAATATGGATTGACCTGCCAATGCCCATGTTCTGTGGGGAAGCAACTACAGAAGTCAGACCTTCCACCTTTTGCACCCCATAATGATATTGGGTCCATATTTCCAGAGGAATAAAGAATAGAGAAGCTATCAAGGGAGGGAATGGGGTATGGAATTCTTGTGGTTGGTATTTTGTGGAATTGTACCTCTCACACCCTATGGTCTTATCAACATTTCCATTGTATAAATAAAATCAATGTGACAATTTTTTCTCTTCCTTTTTACTTTTAAAAATATTTTATATTATTATTTAGTATTGAATTGAGAAAGAGATACATTGAGAGGGGAGGAGGAAATAGGGGGGAAAGACATAAAAAGACACCTATAGTCCTGTTTCTACTCATGAAGTTTTAACCCCTGCAGGTGGGGACAGGGGCTTTAACCCTGGCCCTTGAGGCCTGTAATGTGAACACTTAACCAGGTGTGCCACCTCCTGTCTTCCACATGATATTTTTTCCCTATACACCAAGAAGTTCCTTTTTTATTTTTTAAAGGAGCTATTTTTTATTTTTTCATATTATTTTTATTTCATTGTTTTTTCAAATTATTTCATGGGAGATTGTACCTGTGATTTAGGAATCTATGTCATGAGTCTATTTACATAGCCATTATACTATCTACCCTAACCCAAGAAGTCCCTATTTAATCACAGAAAAAAAAACTCCAAGGTATACATCTCAAAAACTTAAATAACTATTAAGATAAATGAAAGTCACAAGGCAAGAAATATTGATTTCTCACAAAATAGAAAAATTTTCAGCACTAAATGATCATTTCAAAACATTTATATAAAAAAAAATAATGGGATGGAGGGTAGACAGCATAAAGGTTATGCAAACAAACCCTTGTGCCTGGGGGTCTAAAGTCGCAGGTTCAATCACAGCTGAACAATGTGCTGGTAAAAACAAACAAACAAACAGAGATGCTATACAATCTATATCAAAATCAGTATAAACATCTTTAAAGTAACCAAATGAATTCTGAGTATTAAATGGTGAAGTTTCCATAGTAAATGGTGTTTACTATGTATGTTCATCACATGTTAAAGGAACAAAGAGGACTAATACATGATACTATGTGTAAACTAAAGATAGATAAAACACTGATGATAGACTGGTAACTATAAAATACTGGAAAAATCAGTAGAAGCACAGTACATAATGTCTGATTTGGGAATGTCTTCACAGATTTGAGCTCAACAGCAAGAATAACAAAAGGAAAAAAATGAACCACTGGGACTAAATCTAACTTCAAATATTTGCTTTTAAAAAAAAAAAGGATAGGGCACCAAAGTAAAAACCCTGTGGTGAGGGGTAGACATGCAGCTTCCTGGGCCAGTGGGGGTGGGAGTGGGTGGGAGGGATGGGTCACAGTCTTTTGGTGGTGGGAATGGTGTTTATGTACACTCCTAGTAAAATGTAGTCATATAAATCACTAATTAATATGAGAGGGAGGAAAATTAATTGTATGTCTCGAAGTTTTTTAAAACAGACTGAATCTTTTTAATATATAGGCTGTGTATTTGATAAGCGGACTCTCTCAAAAGCCTAGACCAAGTAGATCAGAAGCAACCAATAGCACAGCTATATACAAGATACTGGGTACTGTACAGCAAACCATAACAAAAGGACTTTTCAAAGTTAACCCAATTACCAAATAATGTGATGATAACATTAACTATCCATTGTCTTTTTGAACCCTAAGACAGCAGGAACCTCACATCTCCACTATAGAGCCTCTACTTCCCCTAGTCCTGGAAACCTTGGATAGGGCCCACTTTCCCGTATGCCTGTCCCAATCCATATAAAATAATACTCCATCTACCGATCACAGCCTAATCAACGCAACGATGGCCACCTCAACATGCTTTACTTCAGACTGTGTCCAGAGACTTCACGTGTGGAATGACAACCCTTCAGCTTCATTACTCGGGTGAGACCTTTCCTTTCATAGTATACTCTAATTCAATCGCAGGTGGTTCACTTTCTAACAAAGTCCCAAAACCTAGATATACACCAGGTTCTGTGAGAGAGAGCATATGTTCACACATATCCATAAACTACTGCAAAATATATACCTGAAAGCAGAAGTACACTAGAGTTTGCAGTGAGTATCCCCCTAACACTTCTTCTCCACTATTCCAAGGTTGGGTCCATGATTGCTCAACAATTTGTTTGGCTTTGTATGTTAACTCTCTTTTCAGTCACCAGGTTCCAGATATCATCAGGATGCCGGCCAGGGTTTCCTGGACTGAAGACCCCACCAATGTGGCCTGGAGCTCCGCTTCCCCAGAGACCCACCATACTAGGGAAAGAGAGAGGCAGACTGGGAGTATGGACCGACCAGTCAACGCCCATGTTCAGTGGGGAACCAATTACAGAAGTCAGACCTTACACCTTCTACAACCCACAATGACCCTGGGTCCATGCTCCCAGAGAGATAGGGAGTGGGAAAGCTATCATGGGAGGCGGTGGGCTATGGAGATTGGGTGGTGGGAATTGTGTGGAGTTGTACCCCTCCTACCCTATGGTTTTTTTAATTTATCCTTTCTTAAATAAAAAATTTTAAAAAAGAAGTCATTAGCAAGACAGAGAGACACAGTACCATATGAGAAAACATATTTACATGTCAGAAATCAGACAAAGGGTTAATAACAAATATATGCACTCACAGAATTCAGTGGAGTAAATGAACAACCATATCAAAAGGGGGACAAAGAAATGAATACTCTCCTCAACCTAGAAATATTCAAATTAAATGATGTTCACTGCGCCACCCTGTCACGACCACCAGAGAGACTGACAAAGTCATCTCCTCTGGACCTGCATTCAGACTTCAAAGAAGCTGGGCAGAAGGACGGGAATGGGTCGACACATTCTACCCCCGTTATTGCTACAAACAATTATACTGTCACAATTGATTAATAATGCTTTGGCAGCAGTGCCTGGTGGGAATGGAGAGTCAGAAGCACCCCCTCTCCCTTACACAGGAGCATATTTGAAAGTTACATTATGAAAGTGGAGATGGTGGGTCAACATAGACGGACAAAACAAGTCATGTTATGACTTGCCCCTCACAGAAACAATACAGAGATTGAGGCCTCCCTGGTACAAGTTGACGTACTGAAACAAAGAAAGATTAATAGTTAAACTGTACCAGACCTAGATGAGCAGTGGTCCACGACTAGGCAAAGCTCTGTATGCCCCCATAGAAGATTAATGGTAGAGATAGCCCTCAGCAAAAGTCTAAAACAATTCTGGGTATGACCTCCCCTGGCAACAGAACGATACAAAGTATTGTACCCATTCTTTACAGTTATAGGGGAGTAACATGTAGCTTGCCAAAGCCACAAGACTATTGTTACTTCTTTATGAGCTGGTTGCTTAGGCAACCTGAATGTAACCTGAAAAAAGTATAAAAGCTAATGCAGTTTCACTATTAAAACGAGTCCAGATTCACCCTCCAATAGAGTGTGGTGTCTATCTGTTCTCCCTCGCCAACTCCTGACCCACCTGGGAGGTTGCCTTCAAGACCCCTGACCCTCCTGCTGCTCATCCACTGAGTGGTCCGCGGCAGTTCACAATCAGTGACTGTCAGCATATGAGAACAAAAAAAAATCTTTAAAAAAAGCAGTCATTACGGATTATTATGTACAGATTTATTCATTTTCATTCTATTGTAGACAGAGATTATGGAAAACCAACATGGAATTTAAGCAGATTATTATCTCTATGATATCTCAGGACAGATGCCTTCCTCAATAGGATACTGAATTAATAGCCTTACTTCAAACTGAAAAGTAAAGCATTTTAAGAGTTGCATGCCACAGTTCAATTTTTTTCCCTTGCCATTAGGGTTATTGCTGAGAATCAGTGCCAGCTATACAAATTTATGGTTTTATGCAGCAATTTTTCCCTATTTTCAGTTTAATAAGACAGATAAGTTGAGAGGGAAAGGGGCAGATAGGGAGAAAGAGAAACTCCTACTATACTTGCTCTACTGCTTGTTAAGTATTCCCCATGCAGGTGAAGAATGGGGCTTGAAATTGGGTCACTGTGCATGGCAACTTGTGTGCTTATTAGCTGGGTGTACTATCACTCAGCCCTCAAGATAAGAATCCATCACACATAGAATGCCTGGGCAGAGAGGACTAGAAGGCTTTGGGGATAAAAAATTATGTTCTAATGAACATTTCTCCTGGTGGAATAATTTTACTAATTCCCTATAGAGCATGACATAAAGACAGAGGAATGAAACCAGCGTACTACTCATGATGTCTCCCTCTTGATGACCCTATGTGGTGCCAGGGGTTGAAACTGGATATCTGTCTATATCTACTCAAAAATTCTTTAATAGGATCTTCACGGTGGCACACACATATATCAACATTTGTGAGATTCCAGGTTCAAGGCCCATCTCCCCAACATCTGCAGGGAGAAGTTTCACAAATGGAGTAACAGTGCTGCAGGTATTTCTGCTTAACTTTCTCTCCCTCCCCTCCTCTTTCACTCATTATTTATCCATATCTGTATCTGTAGTATATAACAGCAGCAAAAAATGTGCAGACACTGAGTCCCATTGATAAACCTGAAACAATAAGATATTTAAGAGTAGGTGGAAAGATAAAGATGCAGGCAAATAAGAAGCACTGAAATAAACATAAAATAAAAGACATTTACAAATTTAAATACAACTGATTTAGAAGAAAAAAGACAGAATCAGATGTAGAGCATTTCACTTACCTGAGAAGTTGCCATTTCTTCCTCCTCTTAATTCAGGGCAGAAAATGAAGGGAAATCACAGTAGTTTGAGACTATGATTTAAATCCACCAGCAAAGTCGTTTTGTTTGACAGCACTGCACCTACAAGAAAAACACTGCAATGCATAAAAGGTCCAGTAACCTAGCCTTTCAATATGAAGAGTAAGGATTCGGGCAGTAGCACATGGCACAAACTGCAAGAACCAGCATAAGGATCCCAGTTGAAGTCCTTGGCTACCCACCTGCAGGGGAGTCACTTCACAGGCGGTGAAGCAGGGCTGCAGGTGTCTATCTTTCCCCATTTCTGTCTTCCCCACCTCTCTCCATTTCTCTCTGCCCTATCCAACAACAACAACATCAATAACAACAATAAAACAACAAGGGCAACAAAAGGGAAAATAAGTAAATATTTTTTAAAAAAAGAAAGAAAAACAGTCATCTACAGAGGAGAACCCGTAAGTTTGGGAGCAGACTTCTCCACATAAACACTACAGACCAGAAGAGAATGGCAAGATATCTATGTAGTGCTCAATGAGAAAGTCTTTCAATCAAGACTACGGTAACCTGCTAGAATATTATTCAGACTATATGGAGGCATAAAAGCCTTCTCACACAAGCTACAGTTGAAAGAATCAACTATCACCAAGCCTGCCCTGAAAGAAGATCTGAAAGGTCTCCTATACACAGATAAATATGCCATATATCAGAACACTCTAAAATATACAAGAATGATGTTAAAATATCTTCAATCGTTGATATCAATAAATGCCAATGGTATGAATTCACCTGTTAAAAGACACAGAGTAGGAAGATGGATCAGAAAACACAACCCAACAATATGCTGTCTACAGGAAACCCACCTACCTCAACAAAACAAACACAGACTTAAACTGAAAGGATGGAAAACTATCATACAAGCCAATGGCCCACAAAAAAGGGCCAGAACAGCTATGCTATTCTCATATCTGACACAATAGACTTTAAATACTACTTAATGCTCAGAGGATCAGTAAATCAAGAGGACTTAACAATTATTAACATCTATGAACCCAATGAGAAGCCATCTAAAAACGCCAAACATCTACTGAAAGAACTACAGCAATATATTAGCTGCAACTCAGTCATAGTAGGGGACTTCAATACCCCACTCTCTCAACTTGACAGATCATCCAGGCAGAAAATCAACAAAGAAATGAGGGCGGTAAATGAGGAAATAGATAAACTAGAACTATTGGACATTTTCAGAGTCATTCATCCCAAGAAACTGGAATATACATTTTACTCAAGTCCACATGAGTCATTCTCAAGGATAGACCCTATGTTAGGCCACAAAGACAGCATCAGAAAATTGAAGAGCATTGAAATCATCCCAAGCATCTTCTCAGACCACAGTGGAATTCAACTAACACTTCACAATCACAAAAGATTAGTAACAGTCCCAAAATGTGGAAGCTCAACAGTACACTTCTTAACAACTTCTGGGTCAAAGAGGAAATAAAGGAAGAAATCAAAATGTTCCGAGAGTTCAATGAAAATTATGACACAGGCTATCAAGATATTTGGGACACAGCTAAGGCACTACTGAAAGGGAAGTTCACAGCCATACAAGCACACATTAGGAAACAAGAAAAAGCACAATAAAAACAACCTGATTGTACATCTTAAAGAACTAGAAGAACCACAAAGGAACCCTAAAGCATCCAGAAGGACAGAAATCACTAAAGTTAGGGCAGAAATAAATGACACTAAAAATAAGAAACCCATACAGAAGATCAACGAAAGTAAATGTTGGTTTTTTGAAAAAGTGAACAAAATCGACAAACTTTTAGCCAAATTCACAAAGCAAAAAAAGGAGAAGACCCAAATAAATCAGATCATAAATGAAAGAGGAGATATCACAACAGTCACTACAGATATTCAACATATCATGCAAGGTTTCTACGAACCTGGAATAGAAGATTTCCTAGATACCTATGTACTTCCAAAATTAAGTAAAGAGGAACTAGATAATAGGAACAGGCCCATCACAGCTAATGTAATTGAAACAGTTATCAAAAACCTCCCCCAAAATAAAAATCCTGGACCAGTTGGTTTTACAAATGAATTCCACAAAACCTTCAAAGAAGAACTAACACCTCTATTTTTAAAAAGATTAAAGACACTAGAATGCTCCCTTCTAGCTTATATGAACACAACATCACTCTGATACCAAAAGCACACAGGGACACAACCAAAAGAGAAAATTATAGATAAGTATCTCTGATGAACATAGATACTAAAATATTGAACAAAATTCTAACCAACCGGACACAGCAGTCTATTAAAAAGATCGTTCATCTTGACCAAGTTGGGTTTATCCCAGGCATGCAAGGTTGGTTTAATATACGTAAATCAATCAATGTGATCCACCACATCAACAAAAGCAAGACCAAAAACCACATGGTCATATCAATAGATGCAGAGAAAGCCTTTGACAAAATACAACATCCCTTTATGATCAAAACACTACAAAAAATGGGAATAGATGGAAAATTCCTCAAGATAGTGGAGTCTATTTATAGCAAACCTACAGCCAACATCATACTCAATGGTGAAAAACTGGAAGCATTTCCACTCAGATCAGGTACTAGAAAGGGATGCCCACTATCACCATTACTGTTCAACATAGTGTTGGAAGTTCTTGCCATAGCAATCAGGCAGGAACAACGAATTAAAGGGATACAGATTGAAAGAGAAGAAGTCAAACTGTCCTTATTTGCAGATGACATGATAGTATACATGGAAAAATGTAAAAAATCCAGCAAGAAGTTTTTGGAAATCATCAGGCAATACAGTAAGGTGTCAGGCTACAAAATTAACATTCGAAAGTCAGTGGCATTCCTCTATGCAAACACTAAGTTAGAAGAGATTGAAATCAAGAAATCAATTCCTTTTACTATAGCAACTAAAACAATAAAATATCTAGGAGTAAACCTAACCAAAGAAATGAAAGACTTGTATACTGAAAATTATGAGTCACTACTCAAAGAAATTGAAAAAGACACAAAGAAGTGGAAAGATATTCCATGCTCATGGGTTGGAAGAATTAACATCATCAAAATGAACATATTACCCAGAACCATCTACAAATTTAATGCTATCCCCATCAAGATCCCAAGCACATTTTTTAGGAGAATAGAACAAATGCTACAAATGTTTATCTGGAACCAGAAAAGACCTAGAATTGCCAAAACAATCTTGAGAAAAAAGAACAGAACTGGAGGCATCACACTCCCAGATCTCAAACTGTATTATAGGGCCATTGTCATCAAAACTGCTTGGTACTGGAACATGAACAGACACACTGACCAGTGGAATAGAATTGAGAGCCCAGAAATGAGGCCCCACACCTATGGACATCTAATCTTTGACAAAGGGGCCCAGACTATTACATGGGGAAAGCAGAGTCTCTTCAACAAGTGGTATTGGAAACAATGGGTTGAAACATGCAGAAGAATGAAACTGAATCACTGTATTTCACCAAATACAAAAGTAAATTCCAAGTGGATCAAGGACTTGGATGTTAGACCACAAACTATAAAATACTTAGAGGAAAATATTGGCAGAACTCTTTTCTGCATAAATTTTAAAGACATTTTCAATGAAACGAATCCAATTACAAAGACGACTAAGGCAAGTATAAACCTATGGGACGACATCAAATTAAAAAGCTTCTTCACAGCAAAAGAAACCACTACCCAAACCAAGAGACCCCTCACAGAATGGGAGAAGATGTTTACATGCCATACATCAGATAAGAGTTTAATAACCAACATATATAAAGAGCTTGCCAGACTCAACAACAAGACAACAAATAACCCCATCCAAAAATGGGGGGAGGACTTGGACAGAATATTCACCACAGAAGAGGTCAAAAAGGCCGAGAAACACATGAAAAAATGCTCCAAGTCTCTGATTGTCAGAGAAATGCAAATCAAGACAACAATGAGATACCACTTCACTCCTGTGAGAATGTCATACATCAGAAAAGGTAACAGCAGCAAATGCTGGAGAGGGTGTGTGGTCAAAGGAACCCTCCTACACTGCTGGTGGGAATGTCAATTGGTCCAGCCTCTGTGGAGAAAAGTCTGGAGAACTCTCAGAAGGCTAGAAATGGACCTACCCTATGATCCTGCAATTCCTCTCCTGGGGATATATCCTAAGGAACCCAACGCATTCATCCAAAAAGATCTGTGTACACATATGTTCTTGGTAGCACAATTTGTAATAGCCAAAACCTGGAAGCAACTCAGGTGTCCAACAACAGATGAGTGAGTGGCTGAGCAAGTTGTGGTATATATACACAATGGAATACTACTTAACTGTAAAAAATGGTGACTTCACTATTTTCAGCCGATCTTGGATGGACCTTGAAAAAATCATGTTGAGTGAAATAAGTCAGAAACAGAAGGATGAATATGGGATGATCTCACTCTCAGACAGAAGTTGAACAACAAGATCAGAAAAGAAAACACAAGTAAAACCTGAAATGGAATTGGCATATTGCACCCAAGTAAAAGACTCTGGGGTGGGTAGGTGGGTGGGGAGAATACAGGTCCATGAAGGATGATAAATGACATAGTGGGGGTTGTACTGTTAAA
Organism: Erinaceus europaeus; assembly: GCF_950295315.1. Taxonomy (NCBI): domain Eukaryota; kingdom Metazoa; phylum Chordata; class Mammalia; order Eulipotyphla; family Erinaceidae; genus Erinaceus; species Erinaceus europaeus. The sequence goes on along the minus strand of NC_080184.1, from coordinate 9,110,750 downwards.
TGGGAAACTGGGGAATGTTATGCTTGTACAAACTATTGTATTTACTGTTGAATGTAAAACATTAATTCCCCAATAAAGAAATAAATTTTTTAAAAAAATAAGAGAAACAAAAGATCAATGAAACTAAATGTTGGTTCTTTGATCAAAATATTTGGGACACAGCTAAAGCAGTCCTAAGAGGGAAGTTCATAGCTATACAAGCACACATTAGGAAACAAGAAAAGGCACAAATAAACAGCCTGATTGCACATCTGAAAGACCTAGAAGAAGAACAACAAAGGAACCCTAAAGCAACCAGAAGGACAGAAATTACTAAAGTTAGGGCAGAAATAAATAACATTGAGAATAGGAAAACCATACAAAAGATCAATGAAAGTAAATGTTGGTTCTTCGAAAGAGTAAACAAAATCGACAAACCTTTAGCCAGACTCACAAAACAAAAAAGGGAGAAGACCCAAATAAATCGGATAGTAAATGAAAGAGGAGATATCACAACAGACACTGCAGAAATTCAACATATCATGCGAGGCTTCTATGAACAACTATATGCCACCAAGCTAGAGAACCTGGAAGAAATGAATGATTTCCTAGATACCTACCAACTTCCAAAACTAAGTAAAGAGGAAGTGGATAACATGAACAGGCCCATCACAGCTAATGAAATTGAAACAGTTATCAAAAATCTTCCCAAAAATAAAAGTCCTGGACCAGATGGTTTTACAAATGAATTCTACAAAACTTTCAAAGAAGAACTAATACCTCTACTTTTAAAAGTCTTCCAGAAGATTGAAGACACTGGAATACTCCCTTCCAGCTTCTATGAAGCCAACATCACCCTGATACCAAAAGCAGACAGGGACACAACCAAAAAAGAAAACTACAGACCAATATCTCTGATGAACATAGATGCGAAAATATTGAACAAAATTCTAGCCAACCGGATACAGCAGTATATCAAAAAAATTGTTCATCATGACCAAGTGGGTTTTATCCCAGGCATGCAAGGTTGGTTTAATATACGTAAATCAATCAATGTGATCCACCACATCAACAAAAGCAAGACCAAAAACCACATGGTCATATCAATAGATGCAGAGAAAGCCTTTGACAAAATACAACATCCCTTTATGATCAAAACACTACAAAAAATAGGAATAGATGGAAAATTCCTGAAGATAGTGGAGTCTATATATAGCAAACCTACAGCCAACATCATACTCAATGGTGAAAAACTGGAAGCATTTCCCCTCAGATCAGGTACTAGACAGGGCTGCCCACTATCACCATTACTATTCAACATAGTGTTGGAAGTTCTTGCCATAGCAATCAGGCAGGAGCAAGGAATTAAAGGAATACAGATTGGAAGAGAAGAAGTCAAACTCTCCTTATTTGCAGATGACATGATAGTATACATGGAAAAACCTAAGGAATCTAGTAAGAAGCTTTTGGAAATCATCAGGCAATACAGTAATGTGTCAGGCTATAAAATTAACATTCAAAAGTCAGTGGCATTCCTCTATGCAAACACTAAGTTAGAAGAAATTGAAATCCAGAAATCAGTTCCTTTTTCTATAGCAACAAAAACAATAAAATATCTAGGAATAAACCTAACCAAAGAAGTGAAAGACTTGTATACTGAAAATTATGAGTCACTACTCAAAGAAATTGAAAAAGACACAAAGAAGTGGAAAGATATTCCATGCTCATGGGTTGGAAGAATTAACATCATCAAAATGAATATATTACCCAGAGCCATCTACAAATTTAATGCTATCCCCATCAAGATCCCAAGCACATTTTTTAGGAGAATAGAACAAATGCTACAAATGTTTATCTGGAACCAGAAAAGACCTAGAATTGCCAAAACAATCTTGAGAAAAAAGAACAGAACCGGAGGCATCACACTGCCAGATCTCAAACTATATTATAGGGCCATTGTCATCAAAACTGCTTGGTACTGGAACATGAACAGACACACTGACCAGTGGAATAGAATTGAGAGCCCAGAAATGAGGCCCCACACCTATGGACATCTAATCTTTGACAAAGGGGCCCAGACTATTATATGGGGGAAGCAGAGTCTCTTCAACAAATGGTGTTGGAAACAGTGGGTTGAAACATGCAGAAGAATGAAGCTGAATCACTGTATTTCACCAAATACAAAAGTAAATTCCAAGTGGATCAAGGACTTGGATGTTAGACCAGAAACTATAAAATACTTAGAGGAAAATATTGGAAGAACTTTTTTCCGCATAAATTTTAAAGACATTTTCAATGAAACGAATCCAATTACAAGGAAGACTAAGGCAAGTATAAACCTATGGGACTACATCAAATTAAAAAGCTTCTTCACAGCAAAGGAAACCACTACCCAAATCAAGAGACCCCTCACAGAATGGGAGAAGATCTTTACATGCCATACATCAGACAAGAGTTTAATAACCAACATATATAAAGAGCTTACCAGACTCAACAACAAGACAACAAATAACCCCATCCAAAAATTGGGGGAAGACTTGGACAGAATATTCACCACAGAAGAGATCCAAAAGGCCGAGAAACACATGAAAAAATGCTCCAAGTCTCTGATTGTCAGAGAAATGCAAATCAAGACAACAATGAGATATCACTTCACTCCTGTGAGAATGTCACACATCAGAAAAGGTAACAGCAGCAAATGCTGGAGAAGGTGTGGGGTCAAAGGAACCCTCCTGCACTGCTGGTGGGAATGTCAATTGGTCCAACCTCTGTGGAGAACAGTCTGGAGAACTCTCAGAAGGCTAGAAATGGACCTACCCTATGACCCTGCAATTCCCCTCCTGGGGATATATCCTAAGGAACCCAACACATCCATCCAAAAAGATCTGTGTACACATATGTTCTTGGCAGCACAATTTGTAATAGCCAAAACCTGGAAGCAACCCAGGTGTCCAACAACAGATGAGTGGCTGAGCAAGTTGTGGTATATATACACAATGGAATACTACTCAGCTGTAAAAAATGGTGACTTCACCGTTTTCAGCCGATCTTGGATGGACCTTGAAAAAATCATGTTGAGTGAAATAAGTCAGAAACAGAAGGATGAATATGGGATGATCTCACTCTCAGGCCGAAGTTGAAAAACAAGATTAGAAAAGAAAACAGAAGTCGAACCTGAAATGGAATTGGAGTATTACACCAAAATAAAAGACTCTGGAGTGGGTGGGTGGGTGGGTGGGGAGAATACAGGTCCATGAAAAATGATGAATGAAATAGTGGGGGTTGTATTGCTAAATGTGAATCTGGGGAATGTTATGCATGTAATAAAAAAAAAAAAAAAAAAAAGTAGAAACGCAAAGCAGAAATTGACTGAGTTTGGAGTATGGCACCAAAGTAAGAAAGCAGAAGTATACTAGAGTTTGCAGTGAGTACCTCCCTAATACTTCCTCTCCACTTTTCCAAGCTTTGGGTCCATGATTGCTCAACAATTTGTTTGGCTTTGTATGTTAACTCTCTTTTCAGTCACCAGGTTCCAGGTGTCATCAGGATGCCGGCCACACTTCCCTGGATTGAAGACCCCACCAATGTGTCCTGGAGCTCAGCTTCCCCAGAGACCCATCCTACTAGGGAAAGAGAGAGGCAGACTGGGAGTATGGACCGACCAGTCAACGCCCATGTTCAGCGAGGAAGCAATTACAGAAGCCAGACCTTCTACCTTTTGCAACCCTCAATGACCCTGGGTCCATGCTCCCAGAGGGATAGAGAATGGGAAAGCTATCGGGGGAGGGGGTGGGATATGGAGATTGGGCGGTGGGAATTGTGTGGAGTTGTACGCCTCCTACCCTATGGTTTTGTTAATTAATCCTTTCTTTAATAAAAAAAAAATTAAAAAAAAAAAAAGAAACTAAATGTTGGTTCTTTGAAAGGGTAAACAAAATTGACAAACTATTAGCCAGACTCACAAAGAGAAAGAAAGAGGACTCAAATAAATAGAATTGTAAATCAAAGGGGAGATATCACAACAGACACTACAGAAATACAAAGAAACAAAGGTTCTCCTGTGATTAATGCACCAATTAATATTTGGATATTTTCCTCATTTTTAGTTGCTTCTGGCTTAGTTAGAATTTCTTCTGGGCTCCTGTCCTGATTCATTGCAGTAGTTGATTTTACTGTGTTAGCTATGACTATCTTTAATTGGTGTTTTGTTTTTTATTTTTATGTTTGTAGTATTGTGTCCTAGCTATTGACATTCAGCTATTGTGTTGTGTGAGGAACACCAAACCAAAGTCCCTTCAGAAATGAAATTACAAACCTCATAAAATACAACAACAGCAACAGAAGCAAAGATTAATGAAGCTCAATGAAAACCAGTTAGCCAAGCAAAACTTCAACTCCAAAAAACAAAAGAACAAAAATCCAATAAGAAAGACAAAGCAAGAACAGACAATCACAAAAATCAACTATACATTCTAGAGAGAGTGGGAAAGAAAAGAAGAGATAAAAAAGAAATTTTTTTATTTTTTATTTTTAAATTGATTCACAATTCTTCCACAAGGTAAATCAAAAATAAGTGCAAGTGAATACAGAAAAAAAACAGCAAAAAGAACAATATGTTTCTTTCTTTTTATTAGGTTTTATTTATTGGATAGACAGCCATAAATGGAGAGGGAGGGAGTGGTAGAGAGGGAGAGAGACAAAGAGACACCTGCAGCACAGCTTCACCACTTGCAAAGCTTTCCCCCTGCAGGTGGGGACCAGGGGCTCAAACCCGGGTCCTTGCACACTCAACTAGGTGCACCATCACCCAACCCTGACAATATTTTTCAAATCAGAGTAGAGGAAAGAAAAAGAAGAGGAGAAAAGTAAGCTCCTCTCTCAATAGAGAGTACAACCAATAGGAAAGCTAACAGGGGAAGGGATGGGATAGAGGTCTGGTGGTGGGAATTGTGCAAAGCTGTACCCCACTTATCCTATGGTTTTGTTAATGTTTCCTTTTTATAAATAAAAAATTTTTAAAAAGAAGAAAAAGGCGGTCAGGTGGTATTGCAGCAGGTTAAGCGCACATGTCGTGAAGTGCAAGGACCAGCATAATAATCCTGGTTCGAGCCCCCAGCTCCCTACCCTGCAGGAGGGTCACTTCACAAGCGGTGAAGCAGGTCTGCAGGTGTCTATCTTTCTCTCCCCCTCCTCTCTCCATTTCTGTTTCCTATCTAACAACAATGTTAATTTTTTAATATTTATTTATTCCCTTTTGTGGCCCTTGTTTTTTATTGTTGTAGTTATTATTGTTGTTATTGATGTTGTCATTGTTGAATAGAACAGAGAAATGGGGAGGAGGGGAAGACATAGAGGGGAGAGCAAGATAGACAACTGCAGACCTGCTTCGCTGCCTGTGAAGCGACTTACCTGCAAGTGGGGAGCTGAGGGCTCCAGCCGGGATCCTTGCACTTTGCCGCTGTCACCTGCACTTAAGCCGCTGCACTACCATCTGACTCCCTATTTTTTTTAATATTTATTTTATTTATCTATTCCCTTTTGTTGCCCTGTTGTTTTATTGTTGCAGTTATTATTGTTGTTGTCGTTGTTGGATAGAACAGAGAGAAATGGAGAGAGGAGGGGAAGACAGAGAGGAGGAAAGATAGACACCTGCAGACCTGCTTCACCACCTGTGAAGCGACTCCCCTGAAGGTGGGGAGCTGGGGTTCGAACCTGGATCCTTATGCCGCTCCTTGTGCTCTGACTCCCTATTTTTAAATTTTTATCAGAGCACTGCTCAGCTCTAACCTATGGTGATGCTGGGTACTGAACCTGGGAACTCAGAACCTCAGGCTTGAGAGTATGTTTGCATAACCACTATGCTGGCTCCCCTGCCATATTGATGGCTTCTTAATTGGTTCCACTACTCTTAGATAAAGTTCAAATGGCCTGGCGCAAAGTGCAAGGACCAGTATAAGGATCCTGGTTCAAGCCCCTGACTCCCCACCTGCAGGGGAGTCACTTCACAGGCGGTGAAGCAGGTCTGCAGGTGTCTATCTTTCTCTCCCCATCTGTCTTCTCCTCCTCTCTCCATTTCTCTCTGTCCTATATAACAACGACATTAATAACAACAATTACAACATTAAAAAACAACAAGAGCAACAAAAGAGAAAATCAATAAATATTAAAAAAAAGTTCAAATGACCTGGATCAAGATATAATCTCTATATTTGACTTGATATTTTATTAAATTTTCTCACTGGGGGGGTCAGGCAGTGTTGCTCCTGCTTATGCAGTTGCATTACAATGCACAAGAACCTAAGTTCAAGTCCCTGGTTTCCACTTGGAGGGAAAAAAGTTTCACTAGTGGTAAAGCTGGGTTGCAGGTGTCTCTGTGTCTTCCCCTCTGTCTCCCATCTCCCACTCTCAATTTCTCTCTGTTTCTAATAAATACAGTATTTAAAAAAAAATTGTTTTCTCACTGAAGTGGAAGAATTAAATACACTATAATGGTTATACAAAGTGGCTCTCATGCCTAAGGCTCCAGACTCCCAGGTTCAATACCCCACATCATTGAAAGTCAGAGCTGAGTAATGATCTGGTAAAGATAAAGGAAAAAAAAAAAAAGAAGAAGAAGAAAGAAAGGAAGGAAGGAAGGAAGGAAAGAAGAAATGAAAAAAAAAGAGAAATTTTAGATTATTGTATAGTATCTAGAACTATGTAAATAGACCTACAATGAATTGGGGAGATAGCACAGTGGTCATATAAAAATACTCATGCTTGCGTTACAAACTCTTTTATGTTGGGGCCAGGCAGTGGCACACCTGTTTAAGCACACACATTAGAGTGGTGCAAGGACCTGGGTTCAAACCCCTGGACCCCACCTGCAGGGAGAAAAGATTCAGGAGTAGTGAAGCACAGCTTCATGTGTCTCTATGTCTCTTTCCTTCTCTATATCTCTCTGTCTCTATCCCATAAGAAATTATTTTTTTAAGTTCTCATGTAAAACCCCCAGAACAACCTGAAGCAGAAGTTCAGCAGTGATCCAGTACAAATAATAAAATAAATAGAATTATGTTGCCATAATTACATTTCTCTTTATAATTGCCATACATTTCTCCAAAGTTATTCAAGAATAGTTCCTTTGCACAGGTAGCTCTTTGTAATTCAAATTATATCCCTTGACCCATACACTAGTACTTACTTAGAAATGTAGACTCAGGGGGAGTCAGGTGGCAGCACAGCAGATTAAGTGCACATGGCGCAAAGTGCCAGGACCTGAGTAAGGATCCCAGTTCGAGCCCCCGGCTCTCCACCTGCAGGGGAGTTGCTTCACAAGCAGTGAAGCAGGTCTGGAAGTCTCTATCTTTCTTTCTTCCCTCCATTTCTCTCTGTCCTATCCAACAACGATGACATCAATAACAATAATAACTACAACAACAGAACAACAAAAGGGAATACATAAATAAAAATAAAACTTAAAAATATATATATATAAAAATGTAGACTCAGCACTTTTGAGAGTAATGGCCATGAAAACCAGACAGACTATGCCCCAAAACAACAAAGACTGACAACTATTGAACTAAAAACCTCATCAAACTACAGCTCAGATAGCCACAGAAGCACTGTAGCCTTAGCCAACAAGTTGAGGATGCTACTGCTATTCTATCCTGAACTCCCCAAGCAGATAACTTCACCTCTCAAAAGAGCCCCACCCTACTAGCAAAAGATAGAAACAGACTGGAGGGGAGGAAGTCGGGAGGTAGTGCAGTGGGTTAAGCATATGTGCTGTGGACAGAAGCAAGGACCGGCATAAGGATCTCAGCTCGAGCCCCCAGCTCCCCACCTGCAGGGGAGTCTTCACAGGTGGTGAAGCAAGTCTGCAGGTACCTATATTTCTCTCCCCCTCACTGTCTTCCCTCCTCTCTCCATTTCTTTCTGTCTTATCCAACAATAACATTAATAACAATAATAACTACAACAATAAAAAACAAGGGCAACAAAAGGGAAAATAAATATTTTTAGAAATTTAAAAGAAAGAAAGAAAAAAAGAAAGAAAGAGAAAGAAAGAAAGAAAGAAAGAAAGAAAGAAAGAAAGAAAGAAAGGAAAGAAAAGGAAAAGAAAAAAGGAGCTGGAGGTACAGATTGACCTGCCAAATGTTCATGCCCCAGTAGAGAAACAATTACAGAAGCCAGAACTTCTTCCTCTGCACCCACAAAAGAACTTTAAGTTCATATCTCAGAGCAGGGAAAAGATATTGAAAGATGGCCAGAGGACTTTAGACTCGAATTTCAACAGGACCTGAAATGTCTGTAACCAGGAATCTTTGTTTTTATATCATCACCGAGAGATGCAGATCTGGAAAACAACAGATCTCTGAGAGAGAAATGGAAGGACATTTGCAAGTAATAGGTGTAGGTATGACTTAGAAAAGAAGTGAAGGCAGGTCCACTGAAAAAAATGGGTACAGGGAGCCAGGCGCAAGGACTGGCATAAGGATCCCGGTTCGAGCCCCCAGCTTCCCACTTGCAGGGAAGTCACTTCACAGGCAGTGAAGCAGGTCTGCAGGTGTCTATCTCTCTCCCCCTCTGTCTTTCCCTCCTCTCTCCATTTCTCTCGGTCCTATCCAACAACGACAACTTCAATGACTACAACAATATACAACAAGGGCAACTAAAGGGAATAAATAAATAAAATCTTAAAAAGAAAAAATGGGCACAAAATAAAATAAATATATATGCAAATATATACATATACTCTTTTTAAATTTTTCTAAGTCAATATAAAAATCACTAACAAAAAAATTAGAAAAAAAAATTCTGATTCAGAATTCATCCTTAAATCCTAAATCAATATCTGCATAGTATTATTATTACTTTCATTATTATCATCATCATCACTTACTATTTTTATTTGTCTATCAATTTATTTTTATGGAAACAGTGACTGTGTTCTCTGAATCCTACTGAGTTAAACCCAGGATGTGTGGATCTTCCTTCCCTAGGAGGGCACAGACCCTATTTGATGAGCAGCTCTGTCTTCCCCTCACTGACTCCATGTCCAGTGTCATGGATTGGCCTGCAGAAGGACAGGGTCAGAGGTAGGGGTCTCTATGTGTGTTCCTGCCCTCACCCTTCTGGCATATCCACCTCTGATGCTGCATTGACAGCCCCTCAACTTTTTGTTTTGTCGCGTTCCTACAGAAATTTCTGTGGTCTGGGGTGGTGCAGTGGCTAAGGCACTAGACTCTCAAGCATGAGGTCCTGAGTTCAATCCCCGGCAGCACAAGTACCAGAAAGATGTCTGGTTCTTTCTTTCTCTCCTATCTTTCTCATTAATCCACAGAGAGAAACAGGGAAGTAGAATAATATGAGAAAAGGCCAGGAGACTAGAGATCCCTGACCACTTTAACCTTTGGGTCTTGAGAGATTCACCCCAATTTTACCTCTGCATTTTCTACTATAACTGCATGTTGCACTGGGTGTGGGCCACTAGAACTCCTGGGCCTTCTAATTCTCCTAAAACATGGGCCTGGTGGTAGCACACCTGGTTAGTGCACACTTTACAGTGTGCAAGGACCCAGGTTGAAGCCCCCAGTTCTCACTTGCACAAGTGGTGAATCAGACCTGCAGGTGTCTCTATGTCTCTCTGTATCTCCCTATCCCCTCTATATTTATCTTTGTCCTATCAAATAAAGCATAAAATAACTTAAAAAAACTAACTGGGGTAGCCGAGCAGTGGCACAGCGGGATAAGTGCACATGGCACAAAGCGCAAGAACTGGCATAAGGATCCCCGCACCTACAGGGACGTCTCTTCACAGGCGGTGAAACAGGTCTGCAGGTGTCTATCTTTCTTTCCCCCTGTCTTCCCCTCCTCTCTCGATTTCTCTCTGTCCTATCCAACAACAACAGCAATAACAACAATAACCACAACAACGATAAACAAGAGCAACAAAACAGGAAAATATATATATATAACTGGAATGTTATTTAAAAAAGAAAAGGAATTCTTCTAAAACAGACGACTGAGAAGGATATCAGTGGTAACAGTGCCATTTCTCCACCCCAGTCCCTCCCATTCACTCCATGTTCTCAAACAACCACTGCTTCCTAACTAAAGGGGGAGAGTGCCTTTGTGAGTGTCATTCAGATTTTGACCACAAGCTGTGAGCACAGAGCATGACCAATGTCATCAGCTTTGACTGAACCAGCTACTCTGCTGCAGGGAGGGACACACAGACAGGGAAGGGAACACTGACTTTCGTGGATGTGACCTTAAAATTGTCTCAGGAAGAGTGACAGTATCTGGACCAGGCAAGAAAGACTATATGTCCACCGGGATGTTACAGAACGATGGGGACTGGCTCTTCCTGGGTGAGAAGGTTCCATAAGAAATGATATTCTGGGAGTCGGGCGTAGCGCAGTGGGATAAGCTCAGATGGCGCAAAGCCCAAGGACCAGAGTAAGTGGTGAAGCAGATCTGCAGGTGTCTATCTCTCTCTCTCCCTCTCTGTCTTACCCCTCCTCTCTCCATTTCTCCCTGTCCTATCCAACAACAATGGCAGCAATAACAACAATGATAAACAACAAGGGCAATAAAAGGGAAAATAAATATTTAAAAATTAAAAAAAAAATAAATGATACTTTTTTTTTTTTTACCAGCTTTATAAAAAGATTTGGAAAGGTTTTTGTTGTTGTTTGCAAAAATTCAAGTATATTCCAAAGTAAAGACAGTTCTACAGTGAATGTCTCTGCACTTATAGACTAGCTTTAATGATCATTAACTAAATTTTTCTACTCCCCTTCCCAATGGGATAGATTTATTTTTAGAAATCAACAAATTTTGGGAGTTGGGCGGTAGCGCAGTGGATTAAGCACAGGTGGTACAAAGCACAAGGACTGGAGTAAGGATCCCGGTTGGAGCCCCCACCTCCGCTCCCCACCTGCAGGGGAGTCACTTCACAGGCGGTGAAGCAGGTCTACAGGTGTCTATTTTTCCTCCTCTCTCCATTTCTCTCTGTCCTATCCAACAATGAATACAATAAAAATGCAAGAAAAAAGGAACAAATATTAAAAAAAAAAAATCTCGGAAGTCAAGCGGTAGAGCGGCAGGTTAAACGCAGGTGGCGCAAAGCACAAGAACCGGCTTAAGGACCCTGGTTCGAGCCCCCGCCTCCCCACCTATAGAAGAGTCACTTCACAGGCAGTGAAGCAGCTCTGCAGATGTCTATCTTTCTCTCCCCCTGTCTTCCCCTCCTCTCTCCATTTCTCTCTCCTATCCAACAACAATGACATCAATAACAACAATAGTAACTATAACAACAATACAAAAAAAAGGGCAACAAAAGGGAATAAATAAATACTTTGGTTCATGGAGATGAAGGGAAGAAGTCAGACTGTTCTAATTTTAACAGCCAGAAATATATAATATTTGCTGCCTTTATTTCAGTAATCATACTATAATTTTTAGCAGATATTAGGCCATTTATGGAACTTTACAAAATACCACAGGTAAGAGAATTGTACACCTGGAGAAAGAAAACTGAATATTCATCAATCCTGGGCCTTTTGGCTAAGATCAACCAAAGAAAACTGTATATTGGGAGTTGGGCAGTGGTGCAGTGGGTTAAGCCAGGTGGTGCAAAGCACAAGGACCAGCCTAAAGATACGGGTTCGAGCCCCCGGCTCCCCACCTGCAGGGGAGTTGTTTCACAGGTGGTGAAGCAGGTCTGCAGGTCTTTTTCTCCCCCTCCTCTCTCCATTTCTCTTGTCCTATCTAACAATGACAACAGTAATAACTACAACAATAAAAAAAAGGGAATACAAAAATATTAAAAAGAAAAAAAAAAAGTAAAGAAAACTGAATATTGCCCAAAGATTTTCCTTATCATCCTGATCAAAGACAATTGATAAATCTGGATGAGAGGATCTCCCCCAAGAACTGTCGTAATAACCTTTAACTGTTAAGCTTCGTTTTAAATCTACTCATGAATGTTATAGAACAGAACAGAATGCTGCTCAACTATGGTACAGGAAGTACAAAGAATCAAACATTGGTGCTTCAAGAATATCTACAACTGAGATATCTGCTCGTCTTTCTTTCCCTTCCTCTCTATCTCCTTTCCTCTGAATTTCTACCTGTCTCTATCCAATGAATACACTAACAAGAAAAAGAAACAAACTGAATCTCCTGGAAAAATGGGCTTTACAATAGATGAGGCCAAGGAAAGCTCTCTAAAATGTGATTTCTATTCTTTTCTTTCTTTCTTTCTTTCTTCTTTCTTTCTTCTTTCTTTCTTTCTTTCTTTCTTTCTTTCTTTCTTTCTTTCTTTCTTTCTTTCTTTCTTTCTTTCTTTTTTCTTTTTTGTAGCCAGAGCACTGCTCAGCTCTGGTTTATGGTAGTGCAGGAAATTGAACCTGGGACATAGGACACTCAGGCATGAGTCTCTTCACATAACCATTATGCTATGTATCCCTACCCAAATGTTTTGTTTTTAAAGTAAGTGAAATTACACATAAGCCAGATAAATCAGGGGCTGTAAGTAAGCATTTGTAATTTGAACTGCATCTCATTTGGGAGGGAAAAAAACACACAGTCTATGATCTCGGTGCGACAGGTCACTTACTGGAAGAACCTCAGACTCCTCTTCCTACTTCCTTTTCAGGCTAGAAAATGAATTGTAGTCACAGCAGCACCTGGAGAATATGCTTTAAATCCACCAGCACAGCTTTCTCACGTGATATCACTGCACCTACAGGGAGGACAGTATGAACATAAAAGGTTCAACTTCCTAGTCTTTCAATGTTAAAAGGAGAGACTCAAGGAGAGACTCAGGACAATGAATAAATCTATGGAGGCCACACAGTGTTTCTCTTACCTTTTTTTTTTTTTGTAGTTTTCTTTCTTTTTTATTTATTTACTTTATTTATTGTTTTTATTCTATTTATTTACTTATTTGTATTGTCATTATTTATTTTATTATTTATTTATTTATTTTTATATTTATTTTCCCTGTTGTTGCCCTTGTTATTGCTGTCCGTGTTGTTGTTGGATAGGACAGAGAAAAATGGAGAGAGGAGGGGAAGACAGAGAGGGGGAGAGAAAGAAACCAGCAGACCTGCTTCACCGCCTGTGAAGCACTCCCCTGCAGGTGGGGAGCCAGGGGCTCGAACCGGGATCCTTACACCATTCCTTGCGCTTTGCGCCACCCGTACTTGACCTACTGTGCTACCACCCGACTCCTTCTACCTATTTTTAAGATCTTTCCAGCTGGCAAATTCTGCTGCTTCAATGGGCAGTGTGAACTGCACTGACCTGCCTCAGCCAGATCCACATACAGCAGAGCAGACTATTTAACGTCTCTTTCAACCAAAGCCTGCGCTCAACTCTGCCGCTAAACTTTGGAATAACTGAAGTCTCACCTTACCACTGCCTGGATCACAAACTGAAATAGGAAGTGATGGATAAATGCCAGAGTATTCCTCTCATATGTGGAATACAGAAGACTAGAAGAACCATGCACAGGTGAGAAAGTCTATCCCTGAAATATTACACTTTTGTAAACATTGTCAAATCACTGTAACATGAATGCTAGCATACATATTTAAAATGACTTAAAAGGGAAAACTAGAGTGACATTATTGGGGGGAAATAAAATGTATTGATAAGTGATCTATAAATGATCTATCTGAAAATGTTTTCTGGATGGGAGTAAATAGCATAATGGTTATTCAAAAAGACTCTCTCGCACGTGAAACTCCAAAGTCCCAGGTTCAATCCCCTGCATAAGTATAAGCTAGGTCTGAGCAGTGCTGATAAAATGTATCCAAAAATATTAATATAGTTAAATCTTTTTATTATTTATTTATTTATTTCACCAGAGAGCACTATTCAGCTGTGGTTTATGGTGGTACATGGGACTGAACCTGGGACTTTGGAACCTCGGGCATGGGAGTCTCTTTGCATAATCATTAATACTATCTACTCCTGCCCACATAGTATCATTTCTTTTCTTTTTTTAAATATTTATTTTCCCTTTTGTTGCCCTTGTTGTTTTATTGTTGTAGTTATTATTGTTATTGATGTCGTTGGATAGGACAGAGAGAAATGTCGACAGGAGAGGAAGACAGAGGGGGAGAGAAAGACAGACACCTGCAGACCTGCTTCACCGCCTATAAAGCGACTCCCCTGCAAGTGGGGAGCCGAGGGCTCCAACTGGGATCCTTAACTCCGGTCCTTGGCTTTGCACCACGTGCGCTTAACCCGCCGCACTACCACCCGACTCCCATATATTATCATTTTTAATCCTCAGGGGAAGTCTGGGATGAGTGACATGTAAAGTTTACTTTTCAAGTGCTAATGAGCATAGAGACTATCAAGTATTAATGGGCTAATTAATTTAATGTTATCTACTTATTCAAATTAAATTTAAAAGTGTGGTCTTGCAGTTTTCTCTATTCCTTAATAAATTAATTAACTTGAAAACTGTCATCTTGTTGTTACATCATGAGGCACATGACTAGGTATCTTAACAATATCCTTGTTAGCGTTGCCAATAATCACCTGCTCCATTCCTACAGGCACTGTGCTGGGAACCTCAGCTACATTGCTGAAAAAGAAACAGATCCCAAAGGTTTCTTGACACTTTCACATTAATAACACAAACTCCTCCAACTTCAATTGCATAAAGAATCTACAAAACCGGGGACCAGAAAAAAAAAACAAAAAACTGGGGACCGGGCAGTAGCACAGCGGGTTAAGTGCACAAGGCCTGATACACAATGATTGGCACAAAGATCTGGGTTTAAGCCCCAGGCTCCCCATCTGCAGGGAGGTCAATTCACAAGTTAAGGAGGTCTGCAGGCATCTATCATTCTCTCCCCTTCTCTGTCCTTCCCTCTTCTCTCAATTTCTCTCTGCCCATTACAACAAAAACAAGAGCAATAACAGCAGCAACAAAATGGAAAAAATGGTATCCAGGAGCAGTGAATTCATAGTACAGGCAACAGCCTAGCAATAACCCAGGAGGCCAAAAAAAAATAATAATCTGGTATTCGGGTGGTAGTGCAGCGGCTTAAGCGCATGTGATGCAAAGCACAAGGATCCCAGTTCGAGCCTCCGGCTCCCCACCTTCAAGGGAGTCACTTCACAAGTGGTGAAGCAGGTCTGCAGGTGTCTGTCTTTCTCTCCTCTCTCCATTTCTCTCTGTCCTATCCAAAAACGACATCAATAACAGTAATAACCACAATAATAAAACAAGGGCAAGAAAAGGGAATAAATAAATAAATAAATAAAGAATTGGTGGAGGGTAGATAGCATAATGGTTATGCAAATAGACTGTCATGCCTGAGGCTCCAAATTCCCAGGTTAAATCCCTGGCACCACTATAAACCAGAGCTGAACAGTGCTCTGGTTAAAAAAAAAAAAAAGAATCTACAAAACCACTAATCCCACATATGTACAAGGATAAATATGAGAATCATGGTGTACTTTTATGATGTTACATAATTGGAAACTTTTTACTACTGAAAAGGATTTAAGTTCATTATTTTTGTACAATAACACATTTTATAGTTGAAATAAGCAGAATTGGTCACACTTATGTTTTACGGGCCACACTGTACAACACTGCATTAAAACCTGATTACAGAGACCAGATGGTGACAGTTGACCTGGCTGAGTACACACACTGCAGTGCTCAAGAACCTTGGTTCAACTTCTGGTCTCCAGATGATGGAGGAGTTAAGACTATAGCAGCAGCATGCCATGTAAGATTCTCTTTCCCCTCCTTTTTTAAATTTTTATTTATTTATTTATTTATTTTATTAATTTTTTGTCCCCAGGCTTATTGTCGGGGCTCAGTGCCTGCACCATGAATCCACTGCCCCTGGAGACCATTTTTTCCCCTTTTGTTGCCCTTGTTGTTCAAACATTGTTGTGGTTATTATTATGATTTAAAAGATTTTATTTATTTATTAATGAGAAAGATAGGAGGAGAGAGAAGAACCAGCCATCACTCTAGCGCATGTGCTGCCGGGGATCGAATTCAGGACCTCATGCTTGAGAGTCCAAAGCTTTATCATTGCACCACCTCCCAGACCACGTGTGGTTTATTATTGTTGTTGTTGCTGTCGTTGGATAAGACAGTGAGAAATCGAGAGGAGGGGAAGACAGAGAGGGGGAGAGAAAGAGAGACACTTGCAGGCCTGTTTCACCGCCTGTGAAGCGACCCCCCTGCAGGTGGGGAGCCGGGGGCTCCAACCAGGATCCTTAGGCAGGTCCTTGCGCTTCATGCCATGTGCGCTTCAACAGCTGTGCTACAGCCCGACTCCTTATTTATTTTTAAATATTTATTTCCTTTTGTTGCCCTTCTTGTTTTATTGTTGTTGTTGATGTCGGCGTTGTTGGATAGGGCAGAGAAATGGAGAGAGGAGGGGAAGACAGAGGGGAGAGAAAGATAGACACCTGCAGACCTGACTCACGGCTTGTGAAGCGACTCCCCTGCAGGCAGGGAGCCGGGGCTCCAATTTAGGCTGGTCCTTAGGCTGGTAACATACTGCCCTACCTTAACATACTGCCCTACCGCTCCACTCCCTTTATTATTTTAACCACAGCACTGTTCAGCTCTGGCTTACGGTGGTGGTGGTGGGGGGGGGATTGATCCTGGGACTCTGGAGCCTCAGGCTTCAGTCTGTTTGTATAACCTTTATGCTATCTAACCTCCGCCCTCTTTCCCCTTCTATCCGTCACTGACAACCTAGCTTCTCACTGAGTCTCTCAAAAAAATCAATCACCTGGTTGAGCACACATGTTGCAATGTTCAAGGACGCAGGTTCTAAACCCTGGTCCCCACCTTCAGGGGCAAAGCTTTGGGAGTCGTGAAGCAGGGTTGCAGGTCTTTGTCTCTTTCCCTCTCTGCCCCGCCCCCAATTTCTGTCTGTATCCAATAACTAAATAAAATTTTAAAAACTGGGAGTCGGGCTGTCCCGGTTCAAGCCACCGGCTCCCGACCTGCAGGGCAGTCGCTTCACATATGAAGCAGGTCTGCAGGTGTCTATTCCCCCTCCCCACCCCGTTTTCCCCTCCTCTCTCCATTTCTCTCTGTCCTATCCAACGATGATGACAACAATAATAACTACAACAATAAAACAACAAGGGCAAAAGGGAGTAAATAAATTTAAAAAAAAATTTAACTCCCGGTTTGAACCCCGGCTCCCCACCTGCAGGGGAGTCGCTTCACAGGCGGTGAAGCAGGTCTGCAGGTGTCTATCTTTCTCTCCTCCTCTCTGTCTTCCCCTCCTCTCTCCATTTCTCTCTGTCCTATCCAACAACGATAACAACAACAATAACTACAACAATAAAACAACAAGGGCAACAAAAGGGAATAAATAAATAAAATAAATATTTTTTAAAAAATTAACTATAAAAACGTTTTTAATATGACTACAAGTAGCTGAGCACAGGAAGTATGCAAGTCTGAGACTCCCAAGTTTCTGGTTCAATCTCCAGATAATCACAAATCAGAACTGAACAGTATTATGATAAAATTATAAGGAACATTAAAAAAATAACAAATTCTGACTCTCAGCTGGGAATACTGCAGTGGGCAGGATCCCACACTCTCAATTTCTGCACACTACAATGGGGCCACTAGAATTGTATGAACACACTTCATGCATCGCTCTTTCTTTTATTATTTATTCCCTTTTGTTGCCCTTGTTTCACCGCTTGCGAATCGACTCCCCTGCAGGTGGGGAGCTGGGGGCTCGAACCCTGCTCCTTACGCCGGTCCTTGCGCTTTGCGCCACGTGCGCTTAACCCGCTGCGCTACCGCCAGACTCCCTTCATGCCCATCACTATAAGGTGTGGGGCTCCTTATGAGTCTCCAACTTTACTGGAAGACAGGACACTTCTGCTAGGTTCACTGCTAAAGCCAGAATAAATTGAACAAAAACAAAATGTGGGCAGAAGTACCTAGCACAATGGTTATCCAAACAGACTCTTATGCCTGAGGCCCTCTGAAGTCCCAAATTCAATCCCCCGCACCACCATAAGCCAGAGTTGAGCAGTGCTCTGGTGAAAAATTAATAATTAATCAAATAAAAAATGCAGGGTGGGGTAGTTAGCATAATGGTTATGCAAAGAAACTCTCAAGCCTGAAGCTCCAAAGCCCCAGGTTCAACCCCACCCACCCACCACCACCACCATAAACCATAGCTGAACATGATAAAAAATAATAATAATATAGGGAGTGGGGCGGTAGCGCAGCGGGTTAAGCGCATGTGGCTACAAAGCGCAGGGACCGGCCTAAGGATCCCGGTTGGAGCCCCCAGCCCCCCACCTGTAGGGGGGTCGCTTCACAAGCTGTAAAGCAGGTCTGCAGGTGTCTATCTTTCTCTCCCCCTCTCGGTCTTCCCCTTCTCTCTCCATTTCTCTCTGTCCTATCCAACAACGACAATAAAACAAGGGCAACAAAAGGGAATAAATAAATAATAAATTCATTTTAATACATTAAATAAATGAATAAGATACAATATTTATTAAAACAAAATGCAGCATTTCCGGGGCTAATTTAACAGAATTTTAAAATGTATCACTAAGGAAAATAAAAATGAGAACGAATGAAAGAAGTCCTGAAACCCCAGGTCCCAATGAAGGCAGAGAAATCACAGGTGCAAGGTGCTGGCCAACATGCTGACTCCCCAAGCTGACCATTTCGCCTGGAGTCAGCAGGTCCTTTCCTGCTCCCCTGTCCTGGGTCCAGATCCCAGGACGCTCAGGAGAGAATGGGACTGGACCCATAAACTCTGCACCCCAGAGAAACAAAAAAAGGGGGGCGGGGGAATGAATAGTGATTCCACCCCACCCCCTTCCATAGAGCACATTGTGTTTAGTTCCCCCACAAAGAATCAGGACAGCAGGAGACATCTCCAGTCCCAGGGTACAGTGGAGATGGTGGACTTAAGCAGGGAGAGGCCCAGACACATGGCTGCATCGCGGAAAATACTAGCAAATCTCAAGCACCCGCTCCCAATCTCAGTCTCAGTGAGACACACTCACGATATTCCATCCAGCGCTGAATTTACCGAAGACTCCTCTCCAAGGTCCAAATCAGCAGAAGATGAGGGAAACACAGAGAAGAGTAGAGAAAAGCCAGGGGACCCCAGAAACACAGAATCGATGGGTCCTCAGTGCGTCTTATTTCCTGCAGTGTCTTCTTCCACTTTGGAGCACCACCCACCAGCAGCCTTTAACTCAGAGTTTAATTGGAGGAAGCCCTTGCCACACACACAACTATTCTCCTGATTGGATAATGTTTACACCCAATAAAAAAAAAAAAAAACCAGAGATTTCTAAGTGACAGGAATGCTGTCCTATCAACTTCTACAGGGGGTGTGCCTGGAGAAACATAAAGCGTTTCTCTAGTATTCC